>NC_142200.1:60864362-61164362 GCF_049639895.1 Pseudopodoces humilis
GCCTGTGGGGCAGCTGTTTGCACCTGTGGCTACTGTGAACTAGCAGAGTCCTTGAACCTGTGAAGCCAAGTGGTTGATACAATTTGAGCACATCTATACAGTGTAGTAAATACCCTGTATTTTGATTCCGTTTCTCAAGGCCAGTGACCCTGCAAGTAAAACTAGAATATTACTGCAGTATTTCTTTTTTCTTTATTTGAAATTTTTAAATTTTATTTCTTGTGCAGGAACGACAATAAATATATATAAAAAAATAAAATAAATAAATAAATAAATAATAAAAAAAAGGTAACAGATGGAGTTCACAAATTGCTCTGTTCTTAACTTTTTTTTTCCCTGAAAAGCAGAGGTATTCAAACATATTCAGATCAAGACATTCAGGCTGGCCATTGCTCAGTTGCAGATTCTCATGATTTCCATGACAGTAATTTTAGGACATCATACACGGTAGTATTAAATACACCGACGTCAGAGACTTAATTTGAGCATGATTCCTGATCAGGAGTTGGCTTCACAGGTGATGAAAACATCAGGTAGCAGCGACACGATCTCGTACTTAGATGTCCTGCAGCTTAGGTGGAATCCACTTGGTGAAGGTCCAGAGAGTAAATCCTACAGGGAGTGGCTGAGGGAGCTGGGGTTGTGTCGCCTGTAGAAAAGGAGGCTCGGGGGAGGATCTTAATGCTCTTTATAACTCCCTGAAAACAGATTGTGGCCAGGTGGGGATCGCTTTCTTCACCCAGGCACCCAGCGACAGGATTAGGACACAGCCTTAAGCTACGCCAGGGGACATTTAGGCTGGACATTAGGGGGAACGTCTTCACGGAAACCAGCAAACAGAAAAGTTGTAAACTTTTTAAACCCTTGAGGTCCCGGCAAAAGCTGCAAAGAAGTTTAGAACTCCCACCTCCCACCGAGAAGCCCCACACCGGCTCGGCCCGCCCCGCTCAGGCCCCGCCCCGCGCGAGGTCGTTGCTATGGGAGCCGCGCGGGGTCGCGCACGCGGCGGCGGCGAAGATGGCGGCGCCCGTGTCGCTCTGTCACATCGCCTGCTGCGCCAACCGGGCGGGCGGCGGCGCCGTGGCCTGGGGCCTCGGCGGCCTCGTCGCCTTCGGCAGCTGCCACGACGTCATCCTCTACGACCCGGCGGTGAGCTGATGCGCTCTGGGGTGGGACCGGGACCGGGACCGGGAGCAGGAGCAGTCCCTCACTCTCGGTGCTGTCCGTCTGTCCCGCAGGTGAGGCGGGCGGTCGCCGCCCTCCGCGGCCACACCGGCAGGGTGAACTGCGTGCGGTGGGTCCGCCGGCGGGACCGCGGTGAGTAGCGCGGCCTTGCACCCGCCGTCCCCTCGGGACGCGGTGCCGCGGTGGGGCCGGCGCCGGTTCCCCCCGGGCCGCGGGCGCTGCTGCCCTTGAGGGGGAGAGGGGACGGGGGAGGCTCGGTAACAGCGTGGCTGCGCTCTACACTGGAGGAAATAGGGGACTGCGACGCTTACAGTGGATCCTTTCGCTTTAAGCCCAGCTTCCCAGTAGGGATTTTCACAAAATCAGTTAGTTTGGAAAATATCTCTGAGATCATCGAGTTCAAGCTATGGCCCAACACCACCGTGTCAACTAGACCGTGGCATTGAGTGCCACGTCCTTGCTTTCCTTAAATGCCTACAGTGACTCCACCACCTCCCTGGGCAGTCCATTCCAGTGTCTAAGCACACTGTCTGTGAAGACATTTTCCCCCAACCTAAACCTCCCCTGGCGCAGCCTAAGACTGTTCTCTCGTCCTGTCACTTGCTACTTGGGAGAGGAGACCGAGCCCCACCTGGCTACTCCCTCCTTTCAGATGGTTGTAGTGAATGATAAGGTCTGCCCTGAGCCTCCTCCGGGCTAAACACCCCTAGCTCCCTCAGCCACTCCTCGTAAGATGCATGTTCCAGACCTTTATCAGCTCTATTGCCCATCTCTGGACCTGGTCCCGCACATTAGTGCCCCTCCTGAATTGAGTGTCTCAGAACTGGGCACAGTACTCGAGATCTGGCCTAATTTTAACAGGTGGGTCTGTAGGAATGCAACCTGCCAAACCCAGATGAGCTACCTGCTGGGTGAGGGGATCTCTGCTCCCGGCCCCACAGCCAAGGGCACCCCAGGAGAATGTTTGCCTGGTGCTGCGGCAGCTCACACAGGTTGATGGCTTGTGCTGCTTGTTCTGCTACCAGTCTCTTCAGTAAGGTTTGGAGTTTTGTGTGTTTTGACTTTGTAAACCAATTTCCAATGCCTTTTCAGCAATCTCTGAGTATGAAGCTCTGAAGTTGCATAGAGGTTATGTGGTCGTAAAAAAGAATCTTTCGATAGATAGAAATGTTTGAGACATTTATGAGGCTTTTGCTGGATAGTAATTCCAGGATTTAACATTGCTTAGTGCAGGCTTTTCATAGGCATATATTTTGCCCTTAGGCATTTATGGAAACTCTCTGAAAAAGAGAAAAGTGACTGTTGATTAGACTGTTAATGTAATACGCTGCTTCCTTTTTTTGATGAGTACTGAGGTGCAAGCATTAGTTTTTAATAGTGATATAAACTGCCATCCTTTCAACAGGTTGCACTAAAACATATTCTTCTTAAAAATTATTAAAATAAGCTATTTTCAGGGAACTTGGGAATTAAATTTTCTTGTGAAGCTTTGAATTCTGTTTATTTAGATTTCTCTTGCTTTATTTTCCTATCTTCGAAAAAGACCAAACAAAACCTCAGAATATTAATTTACACTGTTGGATTTGTGAGTCTTTTGGAAAGGTATTTTATCACTTTCATACAGAACTTTAAATAGTCCTGTAAATTTTCTCATTACATTTTGTTAGGGAATATTGTTGCTCTTAACCTGTTCTGCACAGTGTAACTTCTATTAACCATAATTTATTTTGGTGAAAGCTTTGGTTACCAGTGATATTTTTTGAGTAGTAACCAGCAGAACTGCTTATGTTGCTGTAACAAACTAACCAAAACATTTTTTTAGCTTCTGAAACAGCGTTAATTTCTGGTGGATCTGATAAACAACTTATTCTTTGGGAATGGAAAGATACAGTAACATGGAATAATCAGGTAAGCAGGAATAACCTCTTTTCAAGCCTCCCTCTGCACTAGTTCCTCACATACCACAAATTATCTATTTTGTCTGTATTTCTGGTTCATACTATTAGTTTCACTTTGCGTGTTTTTGGAGTTTTTTTAAAATTGAACCCAGTGTGTATATCCTGGAAAATGTTGTTACTCTGTCTTAAAGGACTTACTCTGTCTTAAAGGTAAAGGAATTAACTAACCTGTCAGTATTTGAGTGTATTTGTTTAGGTGTCTGAAAGACTCTGTTTGTCTGTTCTTGACTCATCCGCTTTCTGATCTCACATGGCAGTTTTGTTTAAACCACCTTAAAACCTTCAAACCATGAGGCCCATTGTGAGCTGGCATTTTCTGTACCCTTTAGTTTCCTTATATCCATTTCTAGTGATTTCCAGTCGATCTGTGCAACAGTGTGGGGTTTGTATATAGATAGTCTTACCAGGAAGATACACAAGTTGGAGTAGATGTTTAACAAAAATGAAAATAAAAAATCTGTGCAGCAATTGGCTTTTGTCAGAGAAATGGAGAAAAGTAAGGAGACATGCTAATTTATTATTTGTACTGTAAAATGCAAGGCAAAAGATTCAGTGTTGTGTGAAAGAGCCTTCAGAATTACCTCAAATTTTGATGAAAAAACCACTTCATTATCTAGCTTTTAAAGTCTTTCTTATTAGACACTGGATTATGAATGGCAGTGCAGGTAGCCCATTTCATCATCTGTCTCAAAGGAGGTTATTAGACTTGGCATTGTAAAGTGCGTGAGAATGCATAGTAGGGGGAAATGAACTTTGATGGGGGAAAGTTCTCAGAAATAAGTTATTTCTGGTCCTGATCCATTGTAACCGTTCATGCATTTATTTAAGTTAACTTACAGACTTTTTAATAACATTTTTATGCTGATGTGGTGCACAGCCATATGGCAGTAATTTCAAAAGAATGTGGCTAAATGTGCATGTTTTAATGGCAGTTCTAGACTAAATTCTTAAAAACAAAGTTCTGTATTGAACTAATGAAAAATTTGTACTGGAGCCTACCAGGCTGTATTTTGGAAAGAAGTGTCAAGGCTGTCTATGATAAAATTTGGATAAATGCTGGAGGACTTCTTGTTGCAGAATTAAAAGCTTGTAATTTTGATCTTTGTGTTTATGAGGAACAGATTGAAAATTGAATCACCTGTCTTCATTGTCTAAATTTATCAGTTTTTTTTTTACGTTAGCTTTTTCAAGGAGTAAAGAGCTGTTTTGGTTTGTGAAAACACACTAAACATTGCTGCTAGAGCTCCTGTGGCTGCTGCTTTTTCCATTGTATTCTCTGCTCTGTCTCCTTCACTAAGGCTCTCCAAACTTTTGTTGAGATGTACCTTAGGGTGAGGGACAAGTGAATGGGAAAAAGGAAGGAAGACGGCTCTTCCTAATTTCTGTACTGTTTCCAGCTTCTCTCAAGGAAGGGTGAGGTTTGTATAGTGTACACAGGAGCATTTAATTCTGTTCAGCTTTAAGCAAAATCTTACTGAGTTAATATTCATTGCTGTACCCCTTCTCTGGGTTTCCTGGAATATGCAGCTAGCTTAAGCATAGCTTGGCAGACGCAGTGCCATTGCAGGTATAGAACGCATTTTCAGTATTATGTTGCTTTTTTTTCCTAAAAAGGCTTTAAAAATGCTCCTACATAAGTTACTGGAATTTAAAACTTGGTAAAATTTTCTCATGTGTTCAGCTTGTGAAAAGCATTCCTCTCAAAGGCCACACGGAAGCTGTTTTTGCTGTGGATGCTGTCTACCAGTCAGATGAATCTGATTTAAATCTGCTGATAGCTTCTGCAGCCTCTGACTCTACTGTGAGAATCTGGTCTCGGCATGGTTCTGAAGGTAACACTTTTTTAAAGTTAGGAATAACATACTGGCTGAATAAGAATGATGAATGCTTATCCATTAGGTGTTAAATACTAACATCTTGTAATGCAACTACATTGATTTCTCTTCAGACTTCAGTACATCAAAGCACTGCATTACTCTTTGAAAGCCTTGGGTCAGATTTGTTCTGCAGAATGATTTCTTTATATTTCATCAGGGATGTGTAGCCTGAATTTACTTTTTAAAAAAAATATGTATTCAGATTATGCTAATCTGAACCATTGTTTTGCTCTGTAATGTGGAGGCAGACTGGCTGTATGCATGTGTGAAGTAAAATTAGGTAGTAAAATGATTAATGCTGGCATTAGAAAGATGAGGTTTAACTAGTCACTTGTTTTTTCTATTGACTTGAGTTCAATGATGTTTGGGATAATGGGATCTTGACCTTCTGTTGCACTAGGCCCTTGCATGGAAATACAGGAAAACAGCATTCTAAAATACATAAGAAATACATTGGGTAGATAATAGAGATTTAAGGTGTTATTTGCTGGTTGAGTTATAGTGAACTGCATTTCTTTAGTTACTTTCTTCCTTCTCTGGTGTATTTGAGGATTTTATATTGCCTTGCCTATGTGAGAGAGGTGGGTGTTGCCAATCTACAGTCCCATGTTCCAGAACACGTTTGGTACTCCCAAAGAACCCCATGAAGTCCTGTCTTTTCCATTTTGTCTTGCTGGTGTGGGTTACATTGATAGAGGTCTAATTCTTCTGCTGTAGAGAGGTTTTTTTCGGGCTATATTCTTGTTTATTTTGGATGGCTTACTCTAGTTTAACCATTTCCAGGATCTCAGGGATGTTTGCAGGTTTTTGCTCATCTCTCTAGCTGCTGTTGTAGCAAATGGATTCAGTTTTATCTCCCTGTGTTGTGAATGCTGTTGCCACAGGATATACTTTGTAATATTTATTGCTTCTGATGTGTTACCACAGTGAAGCTGTATAGATTTAATACTTAGTATTATCTTCTAACTCAACTAACTGGATGAATTTTTATGGCTACACAGAAGATGATATTGTTTAGGCTTCTGAAAAAAATGTAGATTTTTTTCAGCTTCTTAAATTAAAAATGGATGGGAAATTTTAACTATATAATATAGAAGGAAATCACAGTGTAACTGTAATAGTTACAGTGTATGAGATCAATGCTGTCTGTTCCTGTTTTCCAGCTAAATGCATTGAAATTCTGCAGTTTGGAAATGGATTTGTTATGGATGTCTGCTTATCCTTCTTGCCTGGCAGCGATGGTAAGTAAAGCTGCACATCTTGAATATCAATGCAGGAAGAAAAATCTAAGAAATCCCCCAAATAGGTTTTCATTTGACTGACTCCAGACCTGTGTGCCACAGTTTTTGTTTTCTATGAAATCTGCTTAAGCTGATTCTTGTATCTAAAGATTTTCTCTGAACTCCTTTTAGTAAAACACAGACTGATATAATGTCTTCAAAATGGCACTCAGATGGTGTTGTTTAGTTGAACTCTTGAGATGGAAAGCTTTAAAACAGGGTAACAGTGCTGTAAATGAAAGGGATAGGATGATGCTGTTAGTTCTACCTACTCCTTGTGGTGCTGCTGCATGTATTTGTTTTTGTTGTTTGAATTGAGGTGAATTGAGGGGCAAGATTCAGATAAAATCTGAAGCCCTGCATTGAAAACCATAGTTTCTGAAGCAGTGTTTGTCACCTGTTCAGTCTTAAATGTGAAAAAATTGAGATGCTGAACTACTTTAACCTGCCTGCCTAGTATGGTTTTTGTAGATTTCTATTAACAGAAATGTTAGATGTTGTAGGCTGCCACAGACACATTCTTTTTGTGCAAATAGGCAGAAGCTATTTTTAGTAAAGCAGATGTATCCTTAAGCTAGATTCATGTGTTGAATTAAGTTTGTGTTTAAGTATCATTAGAGGCTTTCACCAGGATGGAGACCTGCCAGGCTCCCAACTGAAAAAGTGCTTTCTTTTTTAATTTAAGAAAAAATTTAAGAAAAAATTTTCTTACTGTATACGGAATTTTCAGCTCTGTGCTGCATGCGTTCCATCACTGATGTGTTGTTTTGATTATATGCCTACAAGCATACTTTATTCTTTGGCTTTGATAATTCTGGGAACTATGAAAGCTCTATCAAGATGCATTGTCCCATTTGGAAATGCCAGTGTCAGTTTTCAGAGAATGTCTGATATCAAAAGCAGCATCTGCATCGTGAAAGAACATTTACACCTCTCTCTCCTTTCCTGTAAATACACTAACAAGTGCTTATTGAGATGAAAAGGTAAAAGGTTTGAGGGTAAATTAAAATCATTACTGCAAGTGTGAATATTCTTTAGTAGTGAAGTGTGTTGTCTATAACATTCACATTGCAAAACAATAGGTTATACCTTCATTTATGATACTATACAGGTAAGAAATTCTCAGTGTAACACTCTACTAGTGCATCTGTTCAATGTTGAAATCATGTTGTATATAAGAGAAGTAACCTTACCTTCTGAAAACACCATAAATTAAAATTCTGGTATTAGTTCCTAAAATTAAATGTTTCTTTTAATGGTGGAATAGCAAGGATTTTGTTTTCCAGAGTTCCCAAAACCAGTGTTGCTTAAAGTTACACTGAGAGTGGGACAGTCCTTTATTATGAACTCTTCTCATCCCGGTTCAGATTAGTTATCTAAAGCAGTACAGTGCTCATAAACTGAAAAATAGTTCTTTATTTTTCTTGAGAACTGAAATTATTTTCATTTTGCTTAATTTCAATTTGCACAAAAAATTTCATTTTGTATGGAATTAAAATTTCTAGACATTTGCTTTTTTTGTTCCAATTTCAATACGAATTACCTCTGCTGCTAAAATTGCCAATAAACAATTTAGATTTTGAACCATAAATGTATAGAAATATTTCCTGTAAAATCTGTAAAGGGCCTTTTAAATAAAGCATAGTCAGTGTTTTCTCCCTAAACCTGATACAGTAGTCCATATAGCTGAGGAGTATGTTAATTCTGAAATCTAAATAAAGTAGCTTAAAATATATTATTAAAAATACCACTGCTGAACATTTGTCAGAAACATTAATCTCAAATGGCAATTTGGAATTTTAATAATCTTCAGGGAAAAATGATCTATGATAAATTTAGGAGTTGCTCAGAAATCTTTATGAAGGCTAAAATTTTCAGCTGCAGAGAAATTCAAAGAAGCTTTTCTCTTGAGAACAATCTGCATTTCTTAAGTAAGGAACTAAACACAGAATTACTTTTCTGAAAATCATAAACTACATTTCCTCAAGCATTTACAGTAGCCTCTAATTTCACCAAGAAAAGAAATTTGAGGCTTGCAAGTTAGCCAGTGGAAGTCAACTACTACTCAAGACTTGAGTAGTCTTGAGTGAAAAATGTTTCATATTCTTGGGTACAGATTGTAATCTGTCTTCCATTTTTTGTCTTTTTATTTGCTGTATAATAATTATGCCAACTCCATCTAAACCTGTCTTAATTGATTTAGGACCTTGAATTGCCTTAGTTCTGAGTAATTTGGTTTTGTTCCTTCCTTCTTCTCTATATTTTCTTTATCTCCTGCCTGTTGATATCAATAAAATATAGTTAATTGAAAACTCTAATACTTGAACTTCCTACAGATACATGAGCTTGAGGCAAACTACTCCTTTTAGCATCTTAAATATTTATAGATATTATTTGCATGTAAAAATAACTTTTGAGTTCTGTGTTCTTAAGATACTAATTTATTAGACAGCTAATGTAGAAAGCATTGAAAAAGTGTTATCACCTTGCCTGTCTGTTAGTATTGTAATATTTTGACATATTTCTACATTGATTTTACATTATTTTTATTTTTTCGTATCCTAGAATATTAGATCTTATAAAAAATGAAGATCTTCTTTTCCTTTCTAGTACCAATACTGGCTTGTGGTGGTGATGACTGCAAAATAAGTTTGTTTATACAGCAGAATGATCAGGTAATTACAATTTTTGTCTCTTGCTCAGAGCATTACTGAGTTCTTCTGCTTCTTTTCAAATGCGCTGTTGATTTTTTTCAAGTTCTTTAATAAGTCCTTTCTAGTCCTCTACATAGCCATTGCATACAACAACCTTTTTTTCAAATAGTTCATCCGTTTTTCTAGGTAATGATGAAATGTACATACAGAATATTGAAGTTGAATTCAGTGCATGAAAGTGTTAGTTTTTCTTGATTGTTTTTCCCCTGTGTGAAGATAGCCTGTTTCTATTCCTACTGATACAAAGTAGCTGCAACTGTCTTTCTATATGAAGTGTCCAGGAATTGAGATGTTCATATGGAAATGATGTTACTTTCTTTATAAAAATTCTTATAATAAAAACTGCTATGACCTCTATCTGAGGAATTTTGTTTATTGCTAAGTATGCCCTTTATGCCTGACTGCTTTTGAACATCAAAAAAAAGTATTTTTAGGAGTATCTGATCTCATAAAAGCGCACATTTTTCATGTGTTACTTGGAAGCTGGCAATTTTTAGTTTTTCATACAGATAAATATTGCTTTTCAGCAGTAGAAAAACATTATGTCCTCTCTTGCATCTGTTCAGAAGTTTTGTTAGACTCTAAAGCATGTGTTGAATGACTGTTTTCCAAAACAGAACTCAGTATAATTTATTTTTTCTCTTACTCCCTTAAAAAAAGGTCTTCAAACCAAAATGCTCTTCCACTGCACCAGTGAAGCTACCATTTAGAACCCCTCTTTGAAAATGGCACATTTAGAACCACTTAGTCTGTTGCATTTGCTCAGACACACTCCCTTTAGGGATTAAAGAATAGATAATACTTTTTTTTTTTTTTTTTGAGAGAGATAAAAGCTCTAGATAATTTTGCCAGTTTGTGCTGCCATGTAGAGTAATAAGATTTTTTTGGTTCCTGTTGATGTCAGTAGAATAAGTATTTCATCTCTTTCTTCTGTGTTTCATTTGTAACAGGGTATTCTAATGAAACTTAAGGGGCTCTGAGGGAGGATGAGGCATCTTTACCTAGCTAATTCAGGCTACTTTTTGGTAAACTCATTAATTTTAAAGTCAAAATGTATTTATTCATTAAAGACTGGTTTTTAAAACTGAGTGGGCATACTTTACGTCTTTTGAGACTCGCTACCCACAGATCTCTTACTGTGTTAAATAGTAGGGAGAAAATTAACTCTTTGCTTTTGTGACTTGTTGGAAGAGGGTATCTATTTATAAAAGTATCCAGGGAAAAATCTTTCAGAAACCATAATAATGTCTTCCTGCTTTAGATATAACATCTACAGATGTGGCCTGTGGAGGGCAAGTAAGTAAACCAGCAGATTAAATTAGATTTTTAAACCAAAACATTTCTATTTGAGCTGTGTTTTTCTGAGAAGGTGGTGCACTGTGTGTTTTGGATTCCACTCAAATACATTGGCATAGTTGAGAAGTGGAATAGGGGGATGAATCAGATAATTCAGGCACTTTCTAATCTGTAGATATTAATAGCTGCATAGAGGAGAGATACCACATTGAGTGTCTGCTGGAGGAAAAATGAGAAGACTTGGACCACTATTGCCAAATTTACCAAACTGCTACTAGCCTGTTCCTGAAAGAGATGTACCCAAAGTGTGGGCAGGGTTAGTTGTGCAGAGTGTGCTGGGCATGTCCACAGCTTCACTAGTTGTGCTGCCTACAGAACAGCTTTATTCTTTGCTTAAAAGGAAAGAGACCACATTGCTGCTAAGCAGCAATATTCAGAGGTTAGGTAAGAGGCATGGGAAAGCCTGTGAAGTAGAGTCAGACCAGGAGGTTTTGTTAGATTTAACTGTTGGTACTGTAACTTCTTTTGTATCCGGTGAGGACCAAGTGGAAACTGAAACAGAAGAAATATGAGACTATAAAAACAGTATCTGTAAAAAAGAGAAGAATGACAGCTCAAACAACTGGTGTATATATATAACCTATACAAAAATGGAAACTTTGACCAAATCACTTAACAATAATGAACATGTGCACCTGCACAAACCTTTATATTGATTCAATTTTAGAACTGAATACATCTGAAGAAACAGAATATAGGATGCCAGGAGACATAAACTTCAAAGAAAAGGGCAAAAACAATACTAAAAATCCTACTCCTTGCTCAGTTTCAGTTAACAGTTTTTATTTTTATGGGAAACAATTTCTTGAAAACTTTGACTGAATCATAGAATCTTAGAATATCTCAAGTTTGAGGAGACCCATAAGGATTGCTGGGTTCAACTCCTTGCTCTTCACAGACCCCCTCAAACTAAATCATATGACTAAGAATGTTGTGTTCCTCATGCTTTGTGGCATCATCCTTCTGTATATGGTAATCACCCTTGTGTTCACCTCTGTTTTCCAGCCACTGTACTGACACTGCTCAGATGGGTGCAGAGTGGAGGATGACATAGGGATGGGAAAGACAACAGCATGAGTTTTTCGTTTAAGGGACTGGATGCATTTACAGAGGTTTGGGGGTATCTCTCCTCACCAATGAGGCCTCATTCACCATCTGGTACTGGTATTACTGCTGTGAGTGAATATGAGGTAATTAAATTCAGCAGCCTCCACCTTAAATCATGTGAATAGTTCAATGGGACTATTCAATGTAAGCATATAAAAATAAAAAATAGTACAGACTTCTAGCTGACTGGTTAAGCATGCTTGTTCTGCAGCAAAAAAGAATGGCATGCTTGACTTAAAGCTAAGTAGTACCTAAAAACCTGTTTGGGAAATGACTTAGAAATCTGGGCTAGTATTAATAAACTCAAAGTAATTAGTTTTACTCTTTTAAAGGAAAACAAATGGCTGCTTTTCTTAATAGATCTCTTTGATGTAAGATGAGGAATGCAATTAAAAAAAATCCCTACACTGCAACACCTTGAAAAGGGAAAAAGATTAGGTATGTGTTTAGATTAATATTAGGTCAAGTTTCAGGAGATACACACGCTGTTTAGTGTAAAAGGAACCAATAAAGAGAAGGATGGTAGCAGCAGTTCAGCCTGAACCAGTCTTTCAGTTAGAAATAAACTTGCCAACTAATCTTGATGACTATAAAATACAGAGCATTTTTTCAAAGATCATATAAATTAATAAATAAATGTGTTTAATCTGTTATCTGAAATTGCTAAACATTTTTTTTATGTATTGCCAGAAGCATGTCATCTTCAGAAAAATCTTCAGGTTGCTGTTTCATCTCACTTTCTGGACTGTTCCTTCCTGCCTTTACACATAACCTGTTGGGTGTTTAACATAAACATCTGTCTGGAGTGCCCCACCTGGAAGTGATGGTGGTTGCAGAAATGACCAGCCAAATGAGGCTTAGGTGGCTGTGAGAACACATTCTTAAGACCTGAACTTTCTGATTTGGAAGTACCTGATCAGCTTGGTCTGATCATGTATCCTGTTCTGGTCATGTATCTCATCTACAGATGGTTCTGCAATTTTAGGGATGGTTTACAAGGACATGTAGTTACAGAAGGGGAAACAGCTTCAAACTGAAACAGGATAGTTTTATAGTAGATATTAGGAAGAAATTCTTTATTGTTAGCATGATGAGGCACTGGAACAAGTTGCCCAGAGAAGCTGTGGATGCCCCATCCCTAGAATGGCTTGAGGCCAGTTTGGATGGGGCTTTGAGCAGTCTGGTCTAGTGGAAATAGTCTGGTCTCTCTAGCTTATGGCTGGAGAGGGTGGATCTAGATGATCTTTATTGTCCTTTCCAAACTAAACCATTTTATGATTGTGACTGCAGATGTGTGATGAGGAGAGGCAGAGTAATATTTTTTGATGGGAAGGTTGTTTTGGAGAATATCAGAAATGTTGGATCAAAGAGAGAGGTACCAATTCCTGAGTATGGAGTTTTCATATACATACAAATTTTTCCTTTATTTTTTTTCCCTGTCATGCATTGGAAGAGAGACCTCAGTTGCAGACTTGTGCTGGTAGCAGTGGCTGTCATTTAGTCGTAGCTCTAAGTAGGCCTAGGTAAGGGATTTAGTAGAATATAATGCCAGAAATAATGTGATGAGTTATTCATACTAAATTACACTAGTGTTTTAACTGTAGCAGTTACTTCATGCATTAAAATTCAACTTGGAATAAAAAAATGTCATGGAAGTAGGGCTGTTTCTGGGCAAAGAAAAGCAGAAATGGGTTAAATTTTAAGTAAGGAGTAAATAGTTGTACTTGAATCACAATAAACTGGAAATATTACATATATTATAAATGAAAATTAATTAATAGTAAAAGTTCTTAAAAGGGAGTCCATGCTGTGTTCTCATTCAGGTGTTCCTGATCCTGTGTTCCCGCAGAGTTTTCCATCAGCAGTTCTTGATGTGTAGCTTTCTTAGAAATTTTGTCAATAAACTTAAGAAACATAGAGAATATTTCCAGTACCATAACTGATTCTTATTAATCATATTCTATTACATAGAATTACATTCTATTACATATTACAAATTTATTCTTGAAATAATTTCAAAGCATTTGCTCTTCTTTTTATAATTGATTTTACCTGTATTCATTTTCTTCATCCTCTGCAGTTGCATCCACTTCACACAAATACGAGAAATTACTTGTCAGGTCAAATTTGCATTGTTACTCTTTGTGTACCACAGTAAGCCTGATAAACTTTAAAAAAAATCAAATTTGTCATAGAGAGACTGTAGCCTCTTGAAGGTGTGCACCTTAAATTCACATCCTTTCCTGCTCCTATGTAGGAAGTGCCGTAATGTTACATGTGCTTATCCAATGGTGGCAAAACCAAAAATGCTCATCTTGTATCTGTGTGTAAATTACAGTCCTTAGTAGTGGCTTATTTTTTTTCCCTGTTTCAAATAATAGAAGCTATAAATATAAAAGACTTGGAAAAAAACCAAAAAACTTATTGCTGGTATGTGCATGGTAATTAGGTGGTTTTCTCTGATATAACAGGAGTTTTTATTCAGTTTCAGAAAACGTTAATACTCTCTGGCCATGAAGATTGGATAAGAGGCGTTGAGTGGGCAGTCTGTGGTCAGTATGAAAGACTAATGAGGTGGAATAGTGGTTTAATGGCAGTACTAGTGTTTTACCCCTCCAAAATATGACTTTGATGCACTGTAGCACCTGAGCTTTTCGGTTGTGATGTTTGTTTTTCTTAGATGGTGGTAGTTAATATTAAAAATCAAGATAAAACTTTATATAATTTTAAAACATGTTTTTTGCTTGTTTCAAGTATGTTTACCTGGCTGGTAAATGCAAACAAATTGGTATTTTAGCAACTCGTCATTTTCAATAGACAAATGTCTTTATCTGAGTGAAGAAGAGTTGGCTTTTTCAAAGTGTGGAAAGTAGGGGGAAATATTATGTTTATCTTTTCCTGCTTCCCCCCCTCCCCCCTTTTTTTTTTTTAATCGGGAAATTAAGAGGAGAATCTTTTCAGACATCGACTAATCAAATAGTTATTGCAGTGGCACACACAAAAAAAATTAAATTGGAGGATGATACAAACATGGAGAAAGAAAAGGATGAAAGGAGATTTTGACAAGTATTGAGACTGATAGAATTCCAAAAGCAAAGGCCATAAATAGTAGGGAAGTATAACATACACAGTGCTTACCATATCTTCCGCATCTTACAAGCAGGAACATGTTTATAGTGCATTATAAAATAATAGAGAATTTGAGTGGCAAATTTAATTGATCTTGAAATAAAACAGTGGATTTTTTTTATGATACTGTGTACAGTAGGAAAAATTGGGATAATGCTGTTAGGTGCGTGTATAGAAAGATGGTAGGTTAATCATGGCAGTGGTTGCAATGAAAATGTAATTCTATTTTTTTTTATTTTTTCTTTTTCTGCTAACAAAAAGGTGAAGACCTTTTCTTAGCAAGCTGTGCTCAGGACTGTTTGATAAGAATTTGGAAAGTATGTACAAAACTAAAGAAACCTTCAGAAGCTGAAGATGATTCCATAAAATTGAAAGAGAATGTTTTTACTGTTAAAGGTAGGTAACAGCAGTAAAATTCTCTGGCACAACTTTTCATGTGTGTATTTTTTCATGGTTCCAGGGAGGCTGACAAGGTGGTTACCACCTAGATTGATTTGTTTTGTGTTGACTGCACTATTTTTAGCTGTTAAAATAGCAGAATTACTGTTTTAAAGCCAAAAGTTAATGATGTATTACAAGAAATGATAAAGCAGTGAGGGAGCTTAATACCAACATGAGCTGTCATGCATATTCCAAATGCAATGTGTAGGACACTTATTTGTCTGTGGGAGAGAAGCTGTTGTGTAGTTCTCCAGTTTAATAGCTTACCTTTAATTTTCTTTCTAGCTCAATGAATTAAGAGGTGCTGTTAGAAACATAATGGAAAGAACAGATGAGTATGTGCAGGCTTACTTTATGGTCATTTAACAAGCTGTTTAAGCACGGTAACATCAGATTCTTGCATTGCTGACATTGTAGGATAAATTGTTCAGCAACCTAGTTAATATATTGAAGTGTATATGATACTATGTGTAAAAAGTGCTCATGATACCTCCTGCAAATCCTGATTCATTGTTTGAAGTATCTTAATGCTTGTGTTTTCAGTCATTTGGAGACACAAATATACGTAAGAATATGCATAGTGCCAGTTTAGAGCACTTATTTCAACGTTGCTTGAGAGTTCTCTAGGGATTGTGAGAGACCCCTCTGAGGCAATACACTGACCTGTGATCATCAATCTAGTACTCAGGGCTTGTGCCAAAGTAGAGTTTCAAGGAGCTGTTCAGTGTCGGGAAGCTTTTGAGATATCGGTAAATGTTGAAAGCAGTTGTTTATTTTTACTAAAGATATCAGAAATTACCTGGTCTTTCTTGGCTTTTAGAAAGAAATATGTTTTTCTCTGGTTTGTGGTAGATGGTGACACGTCATATGCAGTTTCTTTGGAGTCTGTGTTGGCTGGTCATGAAAACTGGGTGTATGCAGTTCACTGGCAACCTTCATTTTCCAAAGGTAAGAAGATATCAAACACATCAGCAATGTTAAGTGTCCTATACATAGGGTACAGTCACGTGTCTCTGTATTATGTTTGCATGTTTGCTGGTTCCTGTAGACAATGACAGTCTTTAAATTCTGCAAGTAATGTTTTATGAGTAAACAGATGTTGCCTTGTACTCATGTTTTCTTTAAGGAATGAAAATAAAAAACAGAGCTGTAAAGATTTTATTGCAATTGATGTGTTGGTTATGGTGTACAAATTAATGTAATTAACCAGTATGAATTAATAGCGCTAATAGGTTACCTTGATACATGCATTTGAAATATCTGTTCTTCAGAAGGTAAGCATTACCTCAAGAGCTCTCGTTTCTTTTTAGTGGTGTCGATTCCTGCAGTGTCAGTTTTCTCCAGCGTGTAACTTTAAGGCATTAGTGCAGACTCCCATTGAAGCAGTGTTATTTATAGTTTAGTTTTGCATTTTGCTCTAGTATTAATCTTTCTTTAGAAATCCTTAAATTCTGACAGACTTGTTTGCAGTATTGATTTACTGTTATGTGTCTACTTGGCATATAAGGCAAGGAGATTCTTGATTTGACATTGCACAATCAGAACACCCTTGAATATTTGTACTGGCAAAGATGTCTTTTTTTTCTAATGCATTTTAGAGTTACTGATGGCAGGTGACTTCAACAGTACAAAGGACAGCTTAGCTGGTGTATGTACAACACTTGAATAGCAGAATGCCATTAGAATGTCAAAATACATAGTGAAAGACACAGGACTTGCTTTAAAAATATTGGTTTAGTTATCTGGTCTTTAAACCTTTCTCTTTTTTTCTAAATTAGACATCAGTAAAAGATTTAGCCTTTTAGAAAAAGTTTTAGGAACAATGTAGGCTTGTCAGCCTTTCATGGCAATCTGAAAACTGTCCTGTTAGACCATGAAGTTTTCCAGGTGCTTCTACATACATGAGGCTGCTTGTGTTCTGTGGCCTGCCCAATGCTGGGATCCCCAAAATAGATTTCACTAGAGGCAAACTGATCTGAGAGACATATTCTCAGTGCAGAAGGTCGGGTGGGAAATCTGTTGCAAACATATCACCTCATGAGATGCCTGCCACTATCTCTATTAGCAAGAAAAGTTCTTCAGTGGTTTTCCTACAGGTTTCACAACTGGTGATGAACCAGTTCCCTCTTTCCCGTTCTGTGTTGGGCTCTTTTCTGGAGTGTTTCACTGCATATTTGGCAGCAGTCCTGAGTTACTGTATGTATTTCAGGGTTCTAGAGTCTGCTGAAGTCAGTAGCAAACCAAACAATTTGGGGAAAAAACTCACGCAGTGAATATTGGGTAATTATTTTAAACTGTAAATCACTCAGTAGAACATAAGGAACGGAACTGAGAACTGCTATGCATTCTCTTTGTGAAACCCTAGCTTTTCCTCCAAATTATATTTAATTCATTGTAAGTTCAGAATGAGAAAACTGTGGAATATGGTTGTTCTCATGTACATATTTTACTTTTTCTTTGGGTAATTATGGCTGAGAATACAATATCTCCTAAAGAATGCCTGGCAAAAATGTAGAGCCTGTAAATTTGGCATATAAGAACTGCATTGCATATCTCTGATGCTGAACAATTTTTTTAATGTGTTTGTATTTTAGAATTACCTAATTTCTTTAGAAAATGTGCTCCTAGGTTGTAGGGTAATAATTTTCCTTGTACTGTAGATGGCAGCATGCAACAACCAATGAGGATATTATCTGCATCAATGGACAAAACTGTGATCATCTGGGAACCTGATAAAGAATCTGGAGTCTGGCTAGAACAGGCAGGTGTCAGTCTTACTCACAATATGTAATGTATTCAAGTTATGTTTCTAGCATCATGCGTGTACTGTAGGGAACAAAAACTCTCTAAAATTCTGGCAGAGAAAGGCAAAGTGTTTTCTTGCGAAAATACTCATTCCAATGCTATGCTGTGAATAAAACTGTGTTTAAAAAAAAGGGGATACAGTATGATTTTTATTGCTTTCTTGATTTCTTATTGTTATACTGAGGAGTTTGTAGGGATGTTTGTGCTCAACTGTTATTCATAGAGTACAAGGCAGGAGCTGCATAGTAACACATGATGTGTACTCCTGGTAAGAGGAAGAAGGAACCCTCTTGAACTATTTGCAGTTCATCCTTGTGGGAATGTGACCTAAGCAGTTACTACAGAGCAGCTGACAAGCAATTCACAAGCCTGGTTTTACTCACAGTAACTTGATCATTGGCTGTGTCATTAGATTTTTCTTCCGTTTGAACTGAATACTCATGTGTCACTCATGTAGTATTCTGAATGCTGTTCTAATGTGGATCATCCTAAATAAACAAGCAGTACAACCAGATTTCTCTAGTGCTTTGATGTTTTTTCAGCTGGCCCGCTTTTCCAAATTGCAGTAGTTCAGTTGATGTTGTTTGTGTTGGGTTATGCTGCCATTGTTTGTGACCTTTTATATTACAAAGAAAGTTCCAGTCATCTCTTGGGTGAAAAAGCTAGAATTACAGTAGGGTATTTAATTTTTCCTCTGTTTCATTGAAAAGTTCTGATGTCTTTGCTTGAAGTAGAATTTAGTTCGTAAAAGGGCAATCGCATAGAGATGCCATCTGATGTCCCTAGGTGTAACACAGTTGTGGCTAAATTCACAAGCTTCTAAAAATGTGTTGTGCAATAAAGCTTGTTTCAAGTTGTGATTCTTTAATTTTACATTCTCTTTGCATTGGTTTGACCACAAATGTGAAGCTTCAAGTTCAGATCAGACATTTTAACTGCGAAAATCCGTTTTGCATCAAGAGAGGGAAATCTGAGCTGGAAGCCTGCAGGGAGGAAGGGCACAAGGGGAACATCCCAGTTTCTCTCTTTCATCATGATATGATGAACAAGATGTCTTCAGAAATTCATCCCTCTGCTTGGGGGTGAAACTAGAATTCTGCCTCTAGCATGGCATATCAAAGTCACTTCGAGTAGTATTTTTGTTGAATGACTGCTAATAAAATGGAACTGCTAGTGCAGTGCCATTTAAAATGGGACATTGGTTCATTTAATTTTGATCTTAAAAGAAGCTATATAAGAATGGGGAAGAGAAAGAAATTGTGGTCTTATGTCTTAAATAGAACTTGAAAATGTAACTTTATTAATATTTTAATAAAATTTAAAAAGTGGAAGGGCACTAGAGCAACTGGAAGGCCTGTGTGTAGGCATGCATACATAGAAGTCTTAAGAGAAGCACAAAACAGAGGCCAGAATGTGCCACAGAAAGAGTGTAGATCAAATTGCAGGTGTTCATGGGGAAGTGAAAATCAGCTAGGAAATCTTGGAAATTAAGTAAGAAAAAAAAAGTAATTGGGAGCTATGGTTTCCTTGAATAATTTTCCTGTATTGTGCAACAGAGCCAGGCAACAGATGATAAGAAACTTGCATCCAACAGGCTGGACTGAAACAGAACATTTGGGTTTGCACTTCATCTGATGTAGTGTTTTCTTTCCCTTGCGGGATCCTATCTAGAGATGTCTATGAAGGGAGGCTCCATTCGATTGGCATGCAGCTTTAATCCCCATGACCTTTCAGTTCTCAACTTTTCAATTAAAATATTCTTTGAATGTGTTTGTGTGTGTAATGTGAAATCTTGTCTATAGGTAGTTTTTCATCTCATAAAGTAAGAATTATTTTGTAGGAATGGAAGGCCATTTTCATGGATATTTCACTTATTTTCATTAATTTAGGTACGGGTAGGTGAAGTGGGTGGCAATACTCTTGGATTTTTTGACTGCCAGTTTAGTCCAGATGGTTCAATGATCATTGCTCATGCTTTTCATGGAGCACTACACCTTTGGAAACAGTCTACTGTTAATAAGGTATGTTGTTTTTTTTGTTAATAGTCTTACTTAAAAAAATTGTACTTTTAAGTCATTTGAGGTAAATTTCTGTTATTAATAGAAAAGTGTACCAGTATAATTTTAAATTAGTGATTGAAATAGTCCTTTTCTGAATAAAATATTCTGTAGGAGTCTCACTCCTGCACAGAAGGGAGGTGGAAATCCTCCAAGGCTCTAAACCCTGTTTTTTACCTGTGGGGATCATAAAGTCAGTTGAATAGACTGAACTCCTTTGTGGTTGTGCTTTGTTCACAGCTCACAACACAAGTTTCTTTTAGATGGGAGCAATACATCAGTATTTGTGTCTCTTCAGCCTCTCTTGAGTTCTAATAATTTGCTGTTCACAAATGTAATTTTCTTCCTTTCTTAATAAGCACATTGATACTTCTGTTTTGCTTAGAATGTGTCAATCAAAAACTCCTTACTTCTTTGTGGAACTCTTTTAATAGAAAGAATGGACTCCAGAAGTTGTGATTTCAGGACATTTTAACAGTGTAGAGGATGTAAAGTGGGATCCAGAAGGAGAGTTTATCATCAGTGTGGGCTTTGATCAAACTACGAGGCTCTTTGCTCCATGGAAAAGGAAAGAAGAGATGGAGGTATGATCTTAAAAGATTTTGTGAGTGCAGTTAAGGGGGCTTGGTCAGTCCTGAGTTTGGAATGAGTTGTCTGACTATAACTCAAACCTTAGAAGTTCCCCAAGTGATCATCTGTTTAAAACAGCTTGGTTTGGTAATTGAGTGTGTGCTGTTTTCACTTTGAAAATATTAGTGGCAGAGTTTTTGCAGTCACACAGTATTATTGCAGTTCAATCCTGAGTCCAAGTCCAGATTACCGTCAGTTAGTGTTTTTCCAGAGTCCTGGAAAACAGGCTCTGCAGTAATTCAGAAGGAGGAATACATGACTGGAACTAATAAACACCTATTACAGTGTTTAACAACTGGCTGCACTGCTGTAGGTAATCATAAAGAAACTCAGCTTTGGTTGTGCTTTTTTACATGAACATAATCTAAATAAAGTTCTCACTGTATTTTTAACATTAATTTGTTAATGACTCTCTTTTACTAGAATGATTATCTGAACTGCATGAGTGCAGCTGGTACCTGCCCTGTTTTTACCCACAGCCAGCAACTAAGGACCACACAGTGGTTTGCTCACTCCTCCTGCATTGGGTTGGGGGGAAGTCTGTATAGGAATTCAGAAGTTCCTGTTTCTTGTTCCTCATGCATTTTCCTCCTCAACAAATACAACCTTTTCTGGCAGAACAGTACCAATGTTCCATTCAGGAAACTGGCAGAAACTAGACTGTAGTCATATAAGGCCCTGTGCCATCGACTGGGGGAAGCTATTATAGCTGTCTCATCAAAGCTTCTGTAGTGTAGACCAGCACAAGAAGTCTGATGTTTTTGAGAGAGTGAATTTGGCATCAGTTCTTTGGTTTCCTTCTTCCAGGCCACAGGAGTGGTGGTAATTCAAGCTCAAGAGCTATGCTTTGCCTTGTGTTGTAGGAAGGACATTTCCAGTTTCCTTCCCTGGTTTTTATCCTAATCTTCACTCAGGAGGGTGCATTAAATATATTGAAACAAAGTTCAGGACTAGCATGTGGTGTAAGTTGTCAGTATTCAAGAGTTGTCAATATCACTTTCTCTGTGACCTACTGAAGTACCACTTTTTATTATGTATGCTGCTTGCTAAATTTTAATCCTATCTTTAGAAAGAATTGATCTTTGTATGATTTACCTGCACAGCTTGCCCTGAAACTTTTAAATCAATTGATTTAGCAGAATGATTGCGGTCTTCATATCGAAATTTGGCATGAACTGAATTCTTATACTTTGCCTTCCTGTTCTGACACAGCTTATTTGCCCAGGTGTAAATCTAAGTAGTTTAAATATTTGCTGCTGCCTGAGGTGTGGGAGAAAGCCTTAGTATAATTTTTGGATGGGTGAAGTGGAGAGTTGGAATAGAAATGGGTCATTTGTAGAGGTTTATTCAGGACTTCTGAACCCGGGGAAGGTTTTTACTTCTGCTGCTCATGAACTTAGATAACAGGCTTTTAAAATGTCTTAGTTTCTTTATCACACTGAGTTTAGCGTCTGAAAAATTACAACAGGTGACATCTAAAGTTTGTCTTAACAAGGCACAATGGATTCAGTTCAGATATTTATGGAAAGTTAGTATTACAGCTCAATATTAATGTTTTTCCCTATTAAAAGGAAACTAAGTGTTGAATACAAATAAGCATCCTTTCTTAAAGTCTCAGTTCTGATATCAGAATATTAGAAAAGAGGGATAACCATCAGCTTCAATTTGCCATGCAAATTTGCATCCTGATTTTTCCAGAAGAAGCTTATTGCATGACTTACACAACCCTCTTTTTGGGGTTTGAATTTTTTGTGTTTTTTTCATTCTTGCTATGTGTTGTATTGTATGCAAAGATGTACCCAGCAAAGGGTAAGAGGGTTTTGTTGCACTGTTTGATTTTAACTTTTTTTAAAGAATGAATGTTTTTTTTCCTCACTGAAAAATAATCAGGCCTTGTGAAATCATGAGGTTTTGTAGGATGTCTCAAATTCCCATTCAGGCCCTGTCAGAAACTTCAACATTCAAAACTCAATTGAATTTTTCGGGTGGCATGTACAGTTTACAGGCAATATAATGCTTTTGCTTATATTCATATGATACCTTGTCTTGGCTACAGGCATTGGAATACTGAAGTAGTCTAAGTTATTTCAATTAATTCTGGTTCTGCTAGCTCTTAACTCAGAAGTACACACTGGATTTTTCCAACTGAAGTATCATCTGGGTGAAGTAGCAAATGACGCCTAGGAAAAATCTCTTCGTGAAAACACATTTGCTAGAAAATAAATGTTGTTTTTTTTTTAAGAGTCATTTTTCTTATGTGTAGAGTAAGTCAGATTTTTAGAAAAGCAATTAAAATAATTCAATATATTTTTTGCTAATATTCTTTATTTAATATGACTGTAAAACTATCTTGTCTCTGTTTTGGTTAACTGTTAATTCTTGTTTACTTGGATTAACACTTGAAGAGTGGATAGAATATTTTAGGAAAGTAGAAAAAAAGAAAACACTCCTACAATTACCCAGATTTTCCAGATTTTTTTTTTTGTCAGTTTTTTGCAAAGCTTCTATTAAATGGTTTCACCTAAATCAAGTATTTAAAGAAAAGAGGGAAGTAGAAACCTGTAGCCTACTGGCAGCAGTGCTGCTGTTCTTTGTGAAAGAAAGATGAAGGAAGCAAGATAATTATCACTACCTTTCTTACCTACAGTCTTGAAAGTAGTAGGATACAAACCTCTTTTTGCTTAGGCAAATTATGTCCTATTCCTGACTGTCTAGCATAAAGAAGTCACAGTAAGTGCCTTAAACACATCTGTGCAGGGACACAGTTTGCTAATTACAGGAATGGTTTGGTGGAAGAGGATTCAACCGAGGTACATGAGCACCAGTGTTATGTGCATCAGAAGGTTGCGCCTACCTTTGCTTTATGTTAATAAATTCAGCAAGTAGTGGTGCTTTTTTTGAACTTTAAGTTGAACTGCTGCTCTGTTTAAGAATTGTGTTTTAGCTGTATGTCTGCTCATTTTTAGGTAACCTGGCATGAAATTGCCAGGCCTCAAGTACATGGATATGACCTGCGCTGCCTGGCAATGATTGGCCGGTTTGAGTTTGTGTCAGGAGCAGATGAAAAAGTCCTTCGAGTTTTTCGTGCTCCCAAGAATTTTATAGAGAATTTCAGTAACATCACTGGTATCCCAATGGAGAAGCTCTGCTCCCATGTAAGTATGCTGAAGCAATGCTAAATGAAGAGAACCCTCTTAGATGTGAAATAAGTTAATGCTTCAGAAAATGTCAGGTTGCACTAAACTTTGTAAAAATTCTTTTGGTCATACTGAAACCATAACCTTATTTTCCCTTTCCCTTTTGCTTGCTTCCATGTGTGTTGTTCCATATATATTTTTATGGTGGTGTCATATGAAACAGATGCTCTTTGTAACCAAACAAGACCTTGTGTCAGAAGATTAAAAGGAGTGTCAGTACATTTTAAGTAACTCAAACCAAGGTAGACTGCTGTATGCACTTGGGGATCAAGCAAACAACAAAACCTGTTAAAGTGTTTTCCCTTAATTTAGGAGTGTTGCAGTCTTGTCTAGATCTAATTATTGTTGTGTGGTTATGTGTTGGTATTACTATTTTCTTTTTGTTATTGCATGCTTGGAAATAGCATAAAACTTTTGGCACTATTTTTAGTTCTTACACACAAATATTTATAAATATGTACTTGTTCATACTTTATGTCCTCTTGGCATTGGAAATCTTCTTGAGGCCTTTACATTCCAATTCTTATTTGTGGGTATGTCAACTGTCCTGTGTTGCTATCCTTTCTTTGCTCCCCATTTGCATTAAGGTCTAATTCTAATTTTGGCTGCATCTTGTAGAACAGATCTCATTCAAGATAGTTGCCTCTGTACAGTACTTTGCGTGCTCTTTGGATATCTCATTCAAAAGCAGGGTTTTCTGTGCAGTTTCTCAGAGATGGATTAGCCTTTCCATTTAATTTAACAATTGAAATATCTGGGATAGAAATAGAATTATTGTCAATGGCAGGAAGTTA
The DNA here is from genome assembly GCF_049639895.1 of Pseudopodoces humilis. Classification (NCBI taxonomy): domain Eukaryota; kingdom Metazoa; phylum Chordata; class Aves; order Passeriformes; family Paridae; genus Pseudopodoces; species Pseudopodoces humilis. The sequence goes on from NC_142200.1 coordinate 60,888,893, forward strand.
TGTAAGTAGCTGTTTAGTGCTTTAATTCCATAAGACTTTGTAAGCATTTGCATTAATGATGATTGTACAAATAACATTGTGCTTTTATAAGGCTGGCAGATGTCATTATTTCACTTTATATAGACTTTTCTTATCGACTCTTCCTCTGAGTGCTGTTTTTTGATTCATATCACAAAGTGTTTCAGATGGGCTTTGGTTAAAGAGGAAGGCTTTATGAGCTCTAATTATACAGCTGTTTTTAAATAGCTTTCTTAAAATTGTTTTCTGAGAAAGCTTTTTATCACTGAAGTGGGAAAGCTTTTTTTTAATTTGGCTTAAATGCCTTCTCCAAAAAAGTACCTGAAACCAAAAAACAGCTTTATATTCAAAAAGGGTTGAATAGGTTTATATTCAGTTCAAATCCATGGGATTGTATTATACTTTGGGTTGTAATGAGGAACCAATTTTTGTTTTAGAGGCCTTATGCTTGTCTGGGTCTCTGATACATTTTCTCATCTAATTATGAACATTTAAATACATTTTAAACTGTCACCTAAAATATTGATTTGATTCTGTAAAACAGCCTTTCTTTCAACTTTTATGATACCATAAGGAAGTGAGTTTACAGCTATTAAATATTTATTTTATCTCTACGCAAAGGACCCCAAGTTCACTTACCCTTTCTAAATTTTTGCTCTTTTCCCTATACCATTATAGAGCTATTTTCTGTCTGATGATTTGTCTTTCCCTTGTGCTCCTTTAAACAGACACGTATTCCAGACACATCTCTGTACTATTTACTGAGTTGTGTTTCAAGTCGTGGTCACAGGCAGTCACCCTCTGTTCTCTTTTTCAAAATGCTGCTTTATTATTTCACTTCAGAACAATGATTTCCCAGTTCTATTGTGTTAAGAACTGCAGTGCTCTCAGTTAATAGATTAATTGTCATGTATGTGCTAGAATGAATATAATTGTGGAAGAAAACCTGCAATTAGCATTGAAGAAAATCCTTGAGCTGGGGCCTTAGAAAAGCATTATATTTGTTTTTGTTTTTTTTTTTTCCTTCCTTCCTTCCAGAGTACTGGTCTTTGTTTTGTCCAGGGTATGTTCTGGACAAGAGATTTTCAAAGTGCTCCCTTCACTTCTCTAGGAAAGTAACTCTAGAAACTCTCAGGGATTCCTTAAGCTGTGGCCTCTGAAATCCAAGCCTATGTGACAATCTGTGTGTAACCTTTATTCTTTTTCTTTAATTCAGGAGTCATCTGACCTTCCAGAAGGTGCAACTGTGCCAGCTTTGGGATTATCCAATAAAGCTGTTTTTGAAGGTATTGCTAGTGAGAAACTATGGTTGTGGTGTTTCATGTGGAAACTATTTAAGGGATTGTTTTAATGTACATATTAGGTCTGTAAGTGTAGGCTCAACTGTAGCAAGTTCAGAATCTAGAAATCAAATCATACAAAGTGTTTATTTCTTTGCTAGCACCTAAACATGGTGCTTAAAAGTAAAAACAGGAGTAAGGCAGAATTAGTTAGGCAACAGTAACTAATATCTTGGAGAGGCAGCAGATTACATTGTGGGAGAGCAAGGAAGGAGGGACAGACATCTCCCTAGAATGATAAAAAGTATTTTCCTGAGACTGGGAATGAGACTAGAGGTCTGGTTTTCCATAAAGTCTCTGGTAAAAATGCACTATAGTGGAATGTACAAATTAGGTCAGACCTGTTTTTTCTCTGTTTAAAGCTTTTCAGAAGGTATGATCTACAAAAGGAAACATTTTAATAAGCTTTGTCTCCAGGGTCTTCAATGGCAATAAGCCAAATTTTCCTAAATCATTTGTGAGAGAAAAACCAACTTTGTTGTACTTCAAATAACTTGTGAGATATATTTTGGCAAAGATTGTTTCCCCTGCTTTCTCATGAGTTCTTCCAATGAGAGGGAACAAAACTTCCTTCTACATTATTGCCACACACAGAATAATGAATTTGCATTGATTTCATGTGGTCCAACCAGAAGCAGCACCATGAATAGAACTTTCCTGCATCATCCACCACTGCTCATGTGGGGCTGTCAGCGTTGATGACTTAGGGTAAAACACTGCAGACATATTCTCTTTTACTCTGCAGAGGAATCTTCATGGTGAGCCATGATCAGATAGTGGTCTCAGATGAATGTTGCTCATTTCATTTTCAAAGAGAGCAAAGATGGGATGAATGAGAAGATAGCTTTTTCTGAATTTTCTTTTTGAAACTGCTGTGCTTGAGATGTATATTTGGCAAAAAGGTAGATTCCGTCTGAGAGGAACTGTTCCCCATCTCTATACCTTTTTCTTAATAACTTTACAATGAAGGACGGAGTTGAATTTTAACTTACAATTAACTAGTTTTGGTTACCTCTGGTACTTTTGCCTAAAGCTAAGGACTGAGCCCTCAGATGTGCAGAAGTTTGCAAGTTGTAGATACACTTGCTCAGATACGGGTTTTCACTTAGTGATCTGCATCAAATTTAGGAGCTCATCACTTGTATCAGAGATTTTTGTCTTAAACTTTTTCAAATACAGAAGGAAAGATTTAACATGGGGGAAACAGGTTGAACTCTGATGACTGCTTTGCTCAGCGAAATTCTTTTTAGCAATCTCTAAAAGATTGTGCTGATGGAGAGAGGTCAGTGTTAAAATGAAGGTTAGATTGTTATTTTTTAAAAATCTTCTCATATACATTAGAATAATTAGCTTCTAGTATTTATATTATTGTAACTCTGCAAGCAGAGAAACCTAGTTTCAACTGCTTGTAAAAAATGTAGGTATTTTTTACTTGTATAATAAGTCCTTATATTTTCCCTCTTTTCAAGTATGTTCTTTAGCTAATGAAGTTCTTACTTTAATAGGAGATATGGCCGTTCAACCAGATGAAGATGAGGAATCATTTAATACCGTTTCAAATCAGTATCCAGAGATTTATTTTCAACCCTTGATCCTTACAGGTATGAGAATAATTTCTGTTGTAGGAAACAGAGAATGAGGTTCATTGGCTATAAACCTAGAGCATTTTTTAGCTGATTTGAAAAAATCAAATTTGAATTGTACAAATCTTTTTTAGAACCTCCACCAGAGGATCACTTGCTGCAGAATACCTTATGGCCTGAAATTCAGAAGTTGTAAGTTTTATTTTTCCTTTTCTTGATTTTGCAAAATTTCCAGAAAGCTGTTGCAACATGTTAGTGTAGCCTGGTCTTGTAACTCTTCCTATTTTGCTATGTCATTTGGTTTTGTGTGTGCTGTATTGCTTGTAAAATAAATAAATTATCTATATATATAAATTAGTAAACAGTGAAAAAAATGGCAGTTAGAACTGATGTGTCACAATTTTATTTTACTTGGTTGTTTCTCCTTAAAACCTCTTCTATAATGAAAGTCTCTCTGTGTAAGGAGTTTTCTGCTGCGTTCCACTTCATGGCACAGGCTTGCAGATGTGGTATGGAAGTAGAGGCTGAGGCATCAATGGAGGAGCTTGCCCCTAATGCCAGTCAGAGTTGTAAGGTGCAACAGATGGAAGCAGCAGCCAAACCAGGATGTGTGTCTAGTGGTAGAGCAAAGTGATAAATGTTGAGTAAGACGGTTACAAACCCAGTTTGGGTATTGAATGCTGACAGAGTGGTTGTCAGTTGCAAAGATAATGGATTTATGTGGGCATGATAATTGTTTTGAGGTTGCAGGGTTTTAGAATTCTGCAGCTGTGTTTTCTTCCTTTTTGGAAATTCACAACAATTTTCACATGAATTTTGTCACCTGATTTGTTCCCTAAGGATCCCAGTAACATGAGGCTATACTTTTACAATCTTCAAAGTTTTAGTATCAATCTTCAAAGTATAGCACAAAGAAATTGAATGATCTCAATCTCTTGTGGGTTTATTCATGTGAATCTCCTGAAAGGGATCTCAGACTGGAACAAGAATATTGAGCCTTTGCTGATGGTTACAGCTACTTCTATACATTACCAGTTTTGTGAGGGAGAAAATAAAAAGTTTTGGGAAAACACTATGCAGCTTGTTTTCAGTTGACCAAGGGGGAAGTTCTGTGGGATAGCATCTTTGCCTTCAACTGGGCAGAAAATCTGCTTTGAATGCTTTTAAGCTCTGTTACTGTGTTTGTACTAAAAAATGATTTTAGGAGGAAAGCCAGTGGATGTTAAACCATATCTGCACATTTTGTAATTTCTAACTGTTACTTTAACTGTTTTGTCTGTGCATTCTATGGCTGCTAATGCACTCACATAAGTAGACTGATAAGGGATGTTTAAATAGTGAAAAGAAGCCAAGGCGAAAATTCTTCATTTGCCTTTGACATTCCACAAAGTCTAGTGGGACATAAATATTTTATACTCTGCTATGGGAGTACTGCTTATCTGCCTTTATATCCTGCATTCATTAAAATAACTCCATTTTATGACAGTCTTCAGATGACTTTTATCTGAGCAATTTTTTCTGTTTTTAGAAACACAGCTAATGATATAGATTATTTTATGCAAGAGCAACAAGATGTAAAGCATTCATAGACTTTCAGATTTTTTGCTCAGAGTAATCCTGAAAGAAGTAACATAAAATCACATAATGTAGATTTCAAGTTGCCATAGCAGCAGAAGAACAGTGTGAGGCACTGACTTGCTAAAAATAGCTTGTTTGTCATTGACATTTGTGTGTTCCTAGCTCTAAATTGACACCAAATTTTGAAGGATTAGTGTTGGGTTTTGCAAAGTGTTTGCTTGAGGAGGTTTTAGTATGAAGAACTTGCTGAATTTTTTATATAATATAATAACTTTAAAAATATGGTAAATCTTGTGAGAATATGCTAATCTTTATCGCCTTGGAAAATTATCATAGAAAGTTCATATGCAGCATGTTGAGTGTTGACATAATGTATATGTTTATATGTATGTACATTTCACTTGGAAGTTGGAAGAGATCCTTTTTGACACTAGCAAATTACGGTATTCATTTGTCTGGATGCTTGAAAGTCCAGTCACTCTACCTGTTCATTAAAAAAGTGCAATGAATTGTACAGTGCTGAGGCAAAATTGTCTGTGGTTGAAAATATAATTTCATTATTCATTCATGCAGTTGCTTCTCTCCATTGTGCACCTTTATTTGGTGGTGTACTACATAGTGAAGAAATCAGATTTTGTTTATCAGAGGATGGGACTGTATTGTAGCTCTTATGTTGTCAAGGCTCACAGATGGTGTTTTGAGACAGCATCTCCTGTTTCAAATAGCTTAATTCTCTTTACTGGAGACAGCAATGGGCTATACAGCTGCTGGTCTGACCTAGGATAGTCCTGCTGATGTAACTTTAAAAGAGACAACATTTTATGTTTTCTGTTAATTTAATAAGAATGGTTACATGTTGGCACTGCTGTTTAGCAAAAGAAGCATTGCATGCAGAAGTTTGAAATGTTTCTATCAACTGCCCTTCAATACTACTTTTAGGAGATTAAAACCAAAACAACTGAGGACTTGTTTCACAGGTTATTTTCCCATCATTGAATTTTAGGAAATTTATTCTTTTGATACAATAAATATTTTTTAATTTTAGAAAATTGGCTTGCAGTGGTTTTCACTACAAAACAGTCTCCAGGAATGTGCTTTAAAAGTAAGCATTATGATAAAACACATGCTGGTGGCAAATTAAGAGTAAGATATGCAGTAGTACCTTCATCATTATAAGGAAATTCACAACATTTCCATTAGTGGTACACACCAGTCTCTCTCCCTGTTAAATGGTCCAGGCACAGTTACATTTCATGAAAGCCAGTGCATTTCCAGTCTTCAGGCGTGGCTTTGGCAGTCTGTTGATGGGATATGCCCAGCGACAATGCTTCGGGCTTGGTTCAACAGTTCCAGACAGTAACTTGTCATTAGGTAGATGGCTGTTCTGGCTGCAAGTGAAATCTCATGAACATCAGACCCTGACCAAAGGAATTTAAGAGAACTGCCCATCTCTTCAGAACTAGGAAAATAATAGGAAACCACCCCACCCAGCTGGTATTGAGCTGATTCTTGTCTTCTGTTTATAGGTTGCATCTCCAATTCTACTTTACTTGCAGTCTTTCTTGTGACTGATTTTAATTTGTGTTAATCTGTATGGAATTTCTCCTTATTAGTTAAAAACTGGTCTGGATATGTGAGCTTGGATTTCAGCAGAGCTCATGCAAAGACTGATTAAAAAATGTATTTCTGGAGAAGGCTAGAAATTTTGGGGGTTTTACAGAGGTTTTTTTCCTTTTCCAAAATGATACTTGTCCTTTAGTTCAGAAATCTTGCAGTATTTTACAGACTAGGCATCGTTTCACTGCATGTTTGTGGCATATTTCTTCAGTGGTTTTCAGATATGTGACTTACGATTTTTATTGGGAGTGTTAAAATTGCTTTTTAAAAAAATAAGGATACATTAAATGCTGCTTTAATCTGCTTTGTTAGTCATTAGGGTAGCTTTTGCAGTGCTGATGCTTTAGGACTACGGCATGAGCTGGAGAGATTTTTCTATAGCCAGTTTTTAATGGAAGAATTTGTGCAGAAGTTTAAACTGAAAGCTGAACAAATTATTTGAGATGTAATACTGAATCAGTGGTGAGAAGTTCCTGGCAGGTGCCTTTTGTTTCTGAAAAGGGATTTAAATCGATATCACAACTTTGATACGTACTGCAGAAATTACTGTGATGTGTTAAATTTATTTTCACATCTATTTCAGATATGGACATGGATATGAAATTTTTTGTGTTGCTTGCAATAATTCAAACACTGTAATTGCCTCAGCATGTAAGGTAAGAAAAGTTTCTAGCACCACCTAGTGAAAAGTGCTATCCAATTTCTAGGGCTGAAGTATCTTGTTTCACAAAACATGAAAGATTTTGTATAAGTGACAGTTGCCTTGCAAAGGTGAGGGTGGATTTCCAGTAAGTTATTATTCCTAAATTGTGTATGATTCATTTGATGATATTAGTAACTTCTAACCAATATAGGTCTGAAATGTTTTCTTACTGATTTATTGTCAGCATTAGAGGAAAGTAGGGAAACAATGTTGAAACTTCCCAGAGGAAAGCTGTGTCTTATTTAATTGCAAGCCTTAAAACAAGCTGTCTAATATCTTAGTGCTTTGAAATGTGTGACTTTTGTACTTGCTCTCGTTAATTCGCACTGATATTTTTTTCCATCCATACAGGCTTCCAAAAAAGAACATGCAGCAATTATTTTATGGAGCACTACTTCTTGGAAGAAACTGCAGAGTTTGTCTTTTCACAATCTGACTGTTACTCAGCTGGCATTTTCTCCTGATGACAGCTTTCTACTGGCTGTTTCTAGAGACAGGAATTGGTCACTGTGGAGGAAACAAGATTCATCAGAGTCAGGTAAGATACGTGAAGTGGATATACACATTTGTAGACTTGGCAGTTTGTTCAGTATTTTTGGCTGCAAAATACTTGGAAGAGAATTAATATAATATTTTAATGGACATTTTGCTTACAACTTTGAAGAATTATTAGTGTTGTGAGCTCTTGTGGATTTAAGAAATGCAATTAATGTGTGAAAAGATAGGAAATTATAATGCAGGGAAGAATATAATCAGGCTTTAGATGGTGTTTAATTGATGGATGTAATGAAGTCTGCTGTCCTCATGCCTTCTGCATGTGATTGTACATTTGACTTACTGAAATTAAGTATACAAGCTGAACTTCAGATTGGCATTCTGTCAAGGAGAGCCTTCATCACAGAGTTCTGTGCAGGCGTAGCCAGAAAGTTCAGTGCTGCACCCATATCCAGCATGGGCTGCCTTGTCCCTGCTTGCATGGCATGACACTTTGAGACTCTTGACAGGATTAATCTCTGTCTTTGGTGTGGCTTTCTGATAATCCTGCACAATTGATTAATTTGACTAGGACTGGCTATGTCTGGAAAAAGAGCTGATAGTAAGGATTCAGTTGACTTCCTCATTAAGACTTTGAGGCTTGCGAAATCATGAGGAGATTGCTATTGAATACTTTAATAGAATCCTAGAACAGATGCTTGTGCTGAAAGCGATTATCATTGCACTCTTGGCTTAATAGCATATAAACACTGCTGGGCTCTATAGAATGTTCCTAGAGACTTGGCAGTGAGTTTTGGCCCCTTTAGACAGTGTCCAGTTGTATCCTGGCTTGATTTCTATTCTATTCAGACTTCTGTTCTAAAGCCTGGCATACTGTCCACAGTAGTTACACAATGTTTCAGGATAAGGATCATGAATACTCATAGCAAGTAGAGGAAATCCTCTTTTCATCTGTTCGTCAATGACCCTTCTGTCTACAAATAACATCATTATCAGTGTAAAGCAAAACTGCTGCTATTGGCATCCCAAGAAGTGGTTATTCAAAGTCTATGCTCCAAAATGACAACCTTTTCTACTTAGGAAAAGCATTCCCATTTACTGATCTGCTGATCAGATTTAGTGCCTGATTGTATACATGCTGAAATACAAGCTTGTCTCTTTGGGAACATGTTTATCTTTACAACTGGGCCATTATGATTTTGAGCAGTTGTGGCTTTACTGGTAAATGGGAGCTTTAGTGAAATTACTGGGGAAATGTGAACACATGGTAAATGTTGCACTATTCCAAAACTTCTGAAGTCAGTGTTCTTAAAAAAACTTGATAGAAATAACCTGAAGATGTTATACTTGGACTTAAATTCTTCTGAAAAAGAAATGCATTTAAAAGATTGAACTGTTCCTACTGTTTTAGGGTTATAAGGGATTACTGATATGGTCTTGAACAGGTGCTAGTTATTGCTGTGGTAAATGCTGGGAAAAAAATATTTGTGTAGTCCTAAGTATTCCTAGTTGCTTTAAAGAGAGTGGAATAATGTCCAAGTATCCTTGCAGTTCTGACATAGAGTTAAGTAAGAATAACAATCACTTTTAATATGTAAAGTATTGAAACAAGGCTTTTACTCTACTTGTTTTATTCCAGGACCAATCTTCACTTGCTGTGCATACACAGACAAAAATACAGCTGTTCACAGTCGAATCATTTGGTCCTGTGATTGGACACCAGACAGCAAGTATTTTATTACTGGTAGTCGGGACAAAAAGGTAATTAATGTTAAAGGAATTTAGGAAGCCCAGAGTTATTTTAAATGTCTTTTAGAATAACAAACACTGTGTTCTAATGAGCCCCTATTTTATATATACACAAAAATCTTATTGCATATATTAACACAGAAATCAGTGATACTTTCATAAGCTAAATAAAGTGCTTGAATATGTATATGCAAGACTGTGGGCTGCCAGTTGGACATTCTCACTTGGTTTTTTCATGCAGTAAGACAAGCATATGTCGCATAATTCTATGGGTCTCAAGTTTTTCTTTAACTTTCATAACAGAATCTGGTTTTGTTGTCAGTAACTTTAATGAAATCAGACGGTCTGCCTACAAAGTTGAATCTTTGTAGGTAGAGATTTTTTTTTCCATTTTTAGGGTCATCCACTGTGCCCTGGAATTATTTTAATTAAGTTAATTCCTTATGTTTTTGTATGTGCATTTACAAGAAGATTAAAGTGGAAGTTCACAGAGGACTCTTTTTCTTACAGGTCATTATCTGGGGCCAGTGTGATTTGTCAGTGATTACTGAAGGGAATGAGCTGGTTTCAATCAAGCCTTGTTCAACAATTCTGGATGCTGGGGATTCTGTGACTGCTGTTGGTATCAGCAGTGTGCTTACTCCTGATGGAAGGTATTGCTGTTTTTTTGTAATCTCATTTTGTGTTTAATCTGAAATAAGTATTTATCCCTTTAAGTCAACTAGTTTCCTGTGGCTAAACAGCTCCCAAAATCTACCTGTCAGTTGTTTTGACCATTCTTTAACAGAATGACCTTACTTTTTTTTCTCTCCTAGCTATCTTTTCAGGTATATGGTGACTTCTCCAAGCAGTGTAATGAGAAAATGAAAGTGGGAGAGGGGAGAGACACATTATGACACTGAAAGACATTAATTCTTCCAACAATATTGACTAATCTGGTGTTGTGATAACTTTATTATTTTTCCCTAACCAAATATATGTAGCAGGTTTCTGCTTTGCTGTTTTTTGGGGTTTTTTTGTGAAGCAGCTGTGATGTATTAATTTTTTTCATGGAAAAGTAAATTTAAAGATTTAAAGGGCAAGGTGCAACAACAGTGCTTGACTGCTAGTTCTTTCTGTTCTGCATTAGAACTGACCTCACTGAGCTGTCTACTGTAATTTCTAATGAAATTAATGTAATTATTCTCTTGATAGATACATTGTTGCAGTAGGCTTAGAGAATGGGAAGATTATCTTGTACACATGGAAGCAAAGTGGGAAAGAACCAACACTGGCTGACTGGACCACAACTGTTGAGATAGATAACAGGTATGTCTTTTGAAGTGAGTTAGGAACAATGAAATATTATTCTTTAGACTAGTGGTGCTGGAGTTCTGTTCTTATAGTATAAAATATATTAATCTAGTTTATTTCTACACCAAAAAATTGTTATCCTTTTAGGAAAAGTTTGATCCCTGAAAGTCTAAAGATATCTTAAAGCAAAACCCAGAAGTAAAAATATTGGTTATTTAGATGTATTAAAAAAACCTCCCAACAAATACGAACAAAAACCAGAGTGGGCTTAAACCCCAAAATACTTCATGCTATGCAAATGCTTTAAGAAGTATTACCTTTTGTTGACCCTACTTAGAGAAAAGCTTTCCCTTTAGTCATAAATATGATGATAGAAAACACTGAAGAGAGAGTGGAAAGGGTCATTGTCTATGTACATCAGCAAACATTCTGGAGTGAATGACAGCAAGCTTTTGAGAGCAACTTCCACCAAAAAAAACAAAGGAATGACAAACTGTATGTGAGATTGCTGCGGTGACAGCTAGAGAGACTTTGTGGAGAGACTTGGAATGTTTCACTTGAAGCACTCTCCTGTGTTCTTCTATCACACACTGGCATTGAGAGTAACAGAAATGGAAGCTGATGGTGATTCTGGCCTGTCTTGACTTGCAGTGAATGGGAAAGAGACACCAGATAACAGGAAATCGTAGGCTAAAAGCCAGAAATCTGTCATATCTAAGTAACTGAGATGCTCGACCTCCAGCTTAATGTGGTAAAACTGAAAATCAATAGCTGTTTGAATTACTGATGAGTGAGAGGATAAAACGTCATTAGTGTTAATGACCCTGCTTAATAAGAGCTTAATACCTGCTGGTTGTCACAAGTCAGTTTTTCCTCAGTTGGTAGTGTTAACTGAAGAGTACTAATTGCATCAATGTTGACGTTTACACTCACATACCCAACTGTGTTTAACATTTTGCAGTTACGTATGGATTTCTTCTTCTTGCAGCCAAAGTCATGCTCTTGCTGTGAAACGCTTATGTTGGAGACATCATGCAGGCAGAGCTGGACATAATGATGAGAACAGCAGCAAGTGGTTACAGCTTGCAAGTTGTGGAGCCGATCACTGTGTTAAAATATTCAATGTCAACAGATTTGCTCTTTAGCAAAGACAGCAGGCCTGTTTGTGCCAGATTCACAGCATTTTATTTCAACTTTTAGCCACTTTGATTATTGCATTTTCTGTTTTCTGCTGTGGAAAGTAAAATATCTGACATGTAACATACTAAAGTAACTTTGGTGGAAGTTGGAAATGTCAAATATTTTTCTAATCCTGCATTTCTGGGAATATGAAGTATATGCTTTGTTTGGTGGATATCCTGGAACTGAGGGGTGGGAGGTGGGGTGGGGCATGGGAGGATAATGAGAGAGCTTTGTTTGCTGTGACTTGAAGGGTAGGTGGGAAGTTGCTGATACTTGGGTTCTTGTGTGTTTGAGGTTCCACCTGGAGTACTGAATTTTTTTTTTAACTCCTCTTGCTATTAAACTTTACTGTTGGTGGGCCTGCCAGTGCTGCCAAACATGTGCAGCCAGAGATCAGAGTTAAACATGAAGCTTTCTTTGATTGCCTTTGAATGTGTATTACAGCCCTGGTCCAAGTCTGAGGCCACCTGGCTTCAGAAGGAGTAGTTTGTGTTCAGATGCTTGGAACAGGCCTGCTTGATTTTATTCTTTTATTCTGCTGTGCAAGGTTGAACTCGTGCTTCTTGGTCAGGTGGGGCTTAAAGCTGAACTCACAGATGACTTAAATCTTTGGGTGTCTCTCCTGTGAGCCCTCTCTGAGCAGGGTGTCACAGAAGAGCCACCCCTGAGACTCTTGGAGGGCTTTCCTCCAGTTTTGGTCTGGAAAAGCTTATCACTAGGCAGGAGCTAAAGGAGGCAGCCATTCCTTACAAGGCCGTTAGGCTCCTCCTAACTTTTGAGGGCTCCCTCTTTGCTCTGGTGAAAACAAGTTAACTTAGTTGTCCCACAGTGTAATTTAAATAGAGTGTTAATAGACTGAGAGTACTTCAGGACTTCATGTCAGCAGGTCTGTATCTGGTTCCAAAGTCTAATTTAGAAATTAGTTAAATTTTGAGAATGAAATTATTGTTACTCCAGAACTACTTGGTAGCTGTAAATGACAGTGCAGAGGTAACTGGAATTGTGTTTAACTTTTTGCTATGTTGGATATTTAGATTAAGAGTGCAGCTCTTTCAGAGTGGGCTATATTTTTTTCAGAGTAATTATGGTTTATGCCTTGAAAGTGTTTATGGCTTGAAAGGTTTTGTATTTTAGCTCTTCATTTTCAGCCATTTAAAAAAAAAATTCTTTAAAATGGGGACAGGAGAATAAAAAAAATTATTTACTAATAAAGATTATTTGCTACATTTTACTTGTGGTACCCAGTGCTTTCTGTACACAAATGCTTTGGTATTCAAACTAAAGTATTTCACTTGTCTGGAAATTTTTAAGCAACTGTATCCTGGCAAGAGAAAGACATAACTTATCACTCATGAGGTTTCTAAAAGCTGCCAAAAGTGGGACTTTATTCTGTGTCACAATTGCAATCTTGTATCTTAAAATTTGATGATAATACTATACAATTCTTTCCAATAGTAGTATATCTTGTTATGTGGCCACTTCTGGGTATAGGTGGCAATGAAACATCCTATTAGTCGTCCCTCTCTTATTTTGTGAAAAGCTGTCATTAAACAAGCATCAGCTACTAGAGGATTTAGTAATCCACTCCGTTACCCCTGGGATTTGGTGACTCAATCACATTCATTGTTCCAGCTTTTCATGTACCAGATTAGTCTGTTGGTCTCCTAAGTCTAAATGTTTATAATAGACACTTCTAATTTTCAGTTAAGTTAGAGGTTAGACACCTCAGCACATGATTAATTTCATGTATGATACTATCTTAGCTCACACATCACTTTGCTATGCATTTAGTAGGTGTGACTTTTATATACACCTTTATCTTCTCATAAATCTACATGTCTTTTCAAAATGTAAATCAGCATGTAAAAAATACTAAGAAATGAGCTGCTGTCAATGTCCCTGGTACTCTGAAATTCTCTGCCTGTTGTACAGTGCCACTGAAAGTGGAGTTGAGAAAACTGATGGGATAAACTGAAGTTTTGTAAAGAACATTCTAATACCTTTTGATGCATCTGAGGTAAAGCCATCCCATGAAGATTTTGGATGCATATTATCAGTATTTACTGGTTGTATGCTAATTTTGATGAGACTTTGCAGTCAAAGATGTGAACAAACTTTTATGTAATCAGGCCTAAAGGAGGAGGATTGTTTTGTCTTACAGTTGAGGTGTGTGTGACAAAGAAAGCAAGAAGTGGCATGGGTCTTGCTATTTATAATCAAATTCAAATAGTTATTGAGGCTGTCCAAAGCAATCTTAAATCTTTCAGTCCAGGATGTAGGTGTAGGCATCCTCTGTGTTGGTCTGTGTAGGACCAACAAGCCATTCTAGCACTGACATTAGAGGTGAGCATGCTGGGGTGTCCAGTGGGTGGGGAGGACAAAATGAGCTGTTTGTGTTAGCTGGGAGGATGGGGGATGCTGACATTGAGCCCGAGGATCTCCTACCTGGGCTCCATGTGGCAAGCTCCCTAAACACTGCTGCCAAGCTATCGATTGTGTTAATTCCTTCAGTTACGAAATGGCAAAGAGGAAGCAGGTTATGCATCATGCTAAGCCTTAAATAAAGTGTTATCCTGCTGTTGTCTCTCTTGTGGGCTGAGACTTCAGAAGTCACTAGAAGCAGTTGAAAATTTCAAGGAAGTCAATTATTGAACTCTGAGATATTGAAAACATCGCTTTGGTAACTGACTAATCTCTGTTTTCCAAAATATTTAACGTGAAGAAGTGAGACTGCTCCAAGGCTCACTGCCAACTGCAGCTAATGGAGAGATGAGGGAAGAGGAGGATGCAGCTGTGTCCTCATTTAGACTCAAATCTCACTTTAAAGAAGTGGCTGGTACAAATAAGGAAACTTTAAAATAAGCAAAATGGGAAGCAAAAATATTACTTGCTCTGTTTTAAGGAGCATCTGGAGCGGTACAAAAGATGAGGCAAAATCACTGACAGGACAAAAAATCAGAATTTGCCTTCTGTGTGTTGGAAGCTGGTGGAGGTGGGAGTTGTTGAGCGCAGTTAGCAATGCCCCATGGCTGATCTTTTGTCAGCTGCTGTTATCAGGCTCTGCAGTGGTAGGTATGAGGCAGCAGGGCAGTGTGTTTACCCCATGATTTGCCCAGCTCTTGACACTCCAAACATTTCCATTTTTTGTCCTGTGTATTGGCACACCCTCCAACAGTTGTGGGCTATCCCTTCAGACACTTTTCTCTGCCAGCCAGGGACTGCCTTTATTTCCCTATGCCAACCACCAGATTCCTCCTATCCTGCTTCTTTGTTTGCTGTAGGGAGCTGGGGACGCTGTGGGCTCAGCACCTGGTGCTCTTGCTTAAGCACAGTTCTTGCTGTCACCTTGTGTAACCAGCTCTAGTATTTGAGCAGTTTGTGTTCAATGCATATCCAAACATTGTCATTTTCTGCAGCAACTCATCCTATGCTGCAATGCAATAATAAAACTAGAAATGACTTCTCTCTCTTTCTGGCCAGAATTTAGGGTAGACCATGTGACAAATCCCAGAGCTGTACCACAACAATGGGGTATCCTGGGGTAGCTTTACCAACCAGACATGCCCTGGGCTTGAAGTCCTCGAGGAGAGCTGCTCCATGTAATTGGTGTTTGCAGGACTCAGCCAGCATTAGTTGCACAGATGAGGAGAGGTGTGTCTGAGGTAATCGCTGTGTTACGGTGGTGTCACCCTTATATAGACTCCAGCAGATCCCTGCTGAAATAACAAGGGATGCAGCAAACAGTTTTATGGGGTTTTTTTACTGCAGAGGAGCTGTTCCCCTTGCCTCAAAAGCTTGTGCTAACACCAATCTTGTCCTGCCTCATTTTATATTTTCTAAGGGCTTTTCTGTCTTTACTCACCCCCTCGTCTTTTAAGAAGATGTTTTGCCTTCTTGGTTGGTTCCCTTTTCCATTCCTGCAGGCCCCTAAATACTCCTGTAACTAATTCATATTTTCTCAACATCTCTCTCTTCGTATTGTTCTTGTAAAATAATCCAGTGCTTCCTAATACATGATCCTGGGAGAATTCATATGTATCAAGCATAACATCCTCTTGGTATTTTCCGTTCTGCCTTCTGTGTCTCTGATTCTTCCTTTGCTAGGTTTTGGGCTTTTGGTATTTACACAGCCTGTCCAGCATCATTACCTCCTTTCTCCCTGACAGCAAATTACTGGCATACGTGTGAGCAGCATGCCCTTCTCCCTTGCTAAAGTATAAGCTGTCTACCTGCCAGTGGGGGGAATTTTTCTCTACAAAAGTGAATTGACTGCAGTCTCCCCAAGGGAAGCTTTCCAAGTGCTTTTCAAGATAAAGCAATCATTACATTTGTCTCTCTGTTTCATAATCTTGGAGAGTCTCCTTCCTGAGAGTTATCATATAAAGATGTGCCTCTCTGAGAGAATGTCTCAACGTTGCAGACATGCTTTTTAGAGTGTGGTAGCTTTCTGCTGTTTAAGTTTTTACTTTTAACATGGCAGGCAGTCCTGTATTCAGTTCTTTGGATGCCACAAGTTTTCACCACTCTCCACAGAGAGCACTGAGCTGCAACACATGATTCTCTCTCTGCAGAAGTTCAGCCAGGGAGGTTGAAACAGGTGCAGGGCAGGGAAGCTCCTGAGGTGCTTGTAGGTCTTCAGAATGGGTCTGTCTGACCTTCACAGGTGCAAAAATTGTGATACAGAAGCCTCTCGTGGGTATTCTGGTCAAACTTCTGCTTCTTTGGTGTGTGCACACAGTCTCTTTATATCACAGGCATTGCTGTGCCTTCATTGACAGCTCCAGGTCACAAAATCCACTGGGACTAGTTGAAGTGGGAGCCCCTTTACAGCTGGTGAGCATTGATTCAGGCTGGCAGACCTCCCCTATAGTTGCAGGTACATGGAATGTAGGCTGTTAAAGATAATAAAAAGGTATAAATGTTGGTTTTGCTTAGCTACTACTAGACAAATGGCAGCTTCAATTTTTCTACCCATCAAAAAGAAAATTGGTGTGTTTTATCTTGTAAAAGGTATTGTCATAGCTCAAAACAGGAGTTATGTGTCTGATGAATTGCTCAAAAGTGCATTTCCATATATTCCATATATTAGTAGTATTGAAAATTTCTAGCTCAAAGCTGAAGTAAAAACAGATTATGTTTCACAAAGCAGTAGGATCATGTGATTATTAAAATTGGAAGTGAACTCAGGAAGTCTCTCTTCCAACCTGCTCCAGGCAGGGTCAACTGTGAAATCACACCAGACTGCTCAGAGCTTCTGCCAGTCTGGTCTTGAAAGTCTCAGAAGATGGAGACTGCACAGTTTGACTGCTGACTGTCTTCATGGTGAAAACTTCTCTGTTCTGAACCTCTCTTGTTTTGGTTCATGCCCTCTCTTACCTTCCTTCATCTCTCTGTTGAGAAGAGCTGGGCTCCATCATCTTCACCATCTCCATCTTAGCATCAAGTACCAGGTACCTACAATGCCTTCTCCAGGCTGAGCCTGGCCCATCCCTCCACCCTCCCCCACAGGGCAACTGATCCAGCTCCCTCTGCCTTAGTGGCCCTCTGCTGCAATTGCTCCAATTTAACATCATCTTTCCGGTGTTGGGAAAACCCCAAACTGGACAAGTGCCCATGGTCTCTACAAAAGACTGAGTGTCTAAAGTCTGTGGTACAATTTCCTTTCATAGGGACCCAAGTGTACAACCCTTTTCTTTAACATACCAGTTTTCTACACTATTCCTTTGCATGCACTTTCCTGTGTGTGGTGCTGATGTGATCCCAACACAGAGCTGCAGATTTTAATGTGTGTCTGCAGAGCTGGGATCTTCCCCATAGCTGCTGTGCAGTGTGTTCCAACATCCCCACCAGATGGGAGCTCAGGCATTGCTCTGGCCACATGGCATATTGCTTCTGGGAGCCAAAGAGCTCCTGTGATACTAGTTAAATGTTCCTACACCATGCCTCTGCCACTGGTGAGGTGAAAAGGGCAGAGGAAAGATGGTTTGGCTCTGTCTGGAAGCTCCCTCCATCTCTTGCCTCCATTTGAGTGTAGGGTGCCTGGCCCCAGAGGGCAAGGCAGCCAGCCCAGGCAGGTGTCCAGAGCCCATGGGAGAGCTGCAGTCAGTCTTAACTGTTTCCCTGTGACTTGGGGTGGCCATTACAGCCATCTATTTAGATAATTGAGAGCTGATGCAGGTGCTGTTATATTGGTTGTAAATCCAAACAGTCCCTCACCCCTAAAATTCTAGATTTAAAAAATTGCTTACCTTCTATCTCAGAGGAAAATAAATGGATGCTGTTTTATATGCCTGAACTGTGGTAACTGCACTGAAAAATCACTGAGTTGGTTGCTTCCACATGCCCAGGACCACCAGGTGGCAATATAAGAAAAAGGATGTATTTGCAGGGCCTGTCATGCATACCCAAAAACCCAAAATAAATTATAAATATATTCAATATATAAATATATTCAGGTATTTGGTCTCCTTGAGTTGTTTAAATGCACTGTTTCAGTGGCAAGCATTTCTCATGAAACACTGCTTTTGAAAGTGTTCTTCCATTTTTGTTCTGCAGTTGAGAAACTGTAAACTTCAGAAAATAATGAGCACCTCCTAATTACTCTCAGTCTTACTGTCTGCTCTAGACATTGTCCCTCACCCCAACAACTTAATCTGAAGAAGAAATACCTTGTTGAAGTGTAAAATGGGACCTGAGTTTTTGTGTCTATTTTGGTTTTTTTTGTTTTTTTAATTCTGAAAGGCTGTCTAACCATGTGGATGCCCTGAGACGTGTTTAAGCTCATGAGGTCTCATATACCTCCTGATGGCAGCTATGATTTAGATTACAGGGTAGATTTAGATGAAAAATTAGGAATAAATTCTTTACTCTGAGCATGGTGAGGCACAGGAGCAGGCTGCCCAGAGAAATTGTACATGACCCATTCCTGGAAGTGTTCAAGGTGAGGCTGGATGTGGCTTTCAGGAGTGATGAACTTTAAGGTCCCCTCCAACCCAAACCACTCCATGATTCTATGATTTTTAAGTGATGAATGACCATAGTGGATCATATGATGAAACTCCCAGACACCAGCGACTGATGTTTCAGGGACATCTTCAACCAGAGGAAGAGCCCTGGTGCCTATTAGCTATTGATGAATTTCCTTTTCATTCCATGGGTTTGTCTAATTGCTTTTTGAATCCATGCAAACGCATAATTTCCCCTGTGATTAGTGGGTAATCCTCAGGGTAAGTCTGTGCCAATAAGAAGATGCATCTCTTGTTTGTTTGGAACATTTAATGCCTCCTTATTATTATATTAGAAAAGAAAAGGATTAGCTGTTTTTCACTATCTCCTTGTTATTCCTGATTTTATAGACCTCTAGCGTATTTCCTACTCATGGATTTCTTTTCCAGTTTGAAGGGTCCTGCTGTAATTAAATGTCCCTTTTATGGTATCTGTACTCTTCCTTTCATTGAACTTATTGCCATTGAACTTATTGTCTTCCCCAGTGCTACAATATTTCTACCAATAAAGAGGTATTTATTACTGGTTTTGCATATTTTTTTCTATTTATGTTTGTCTGGGAGTGCCTAAAAAACCAAACTGTTTTATTTAAAGAACTGGCAAATAATTATCTTTTTTTTGTTGTTTTGAAACAAGTCAAAACTCTCTCATTTGAAGCATCTAAGGCTCATAATGCTACCTTTTGGGTATTTGTGACAGAGTGTAATATCTTGTCTCTGACTGTTTTGTTCTTTTCTTATTTAAGTAATAAATTGATTTTTCTAATATCATTTTGGTCTGCAGTGACAAGTTGCAGAGGCCTCAGCATTGCAGCCTGGTGTGGAACAATTAGCACTTGCTGCTAAAGGATAAATCCAATATTGAAATAACAGGGTAGCTGCAACCCAGGACTGAAGGTACTGGCAGCATATGCTTGGGACGTCTGTGCAGCAGCTGATTTTATGCCTCCTGCGTCTTTGCAGCTCCATCAAAGAATCAGTCAATCACGGTGGTGATAATTTCCTTTATCGACTCAGTAAAAACAGAGGAGGCTGGTGAGTGACTCCTGTGATTTGGTGAGAGCCTTTCCAGCCATGTCAGGAGAGGGGCTTTCACACTGTGTGGAAAGCCTCCCCACAGACGTGCCAGATGCCAGGAACACTTTCCAGCTGTCCTTGCCCACAAAATCAGCAGAGAGGCAAAAGTCTCCCCAGGATTTTGCAGATTTAAAAACAAACAAATAATTGAGTTTTTAAAAGTCTAGAGGAATGTGCAGTTGCTGTTCAGCTTGTCCTTTTGAATAATGTAGGAGGGGATATTGTACTCTGTTGAGTTACTGAGCAGTGCAGTGACTTGTGGTTAACCAGGTTATCCAGAAAGGTCTTTAAGAAAGCAAAACAAGCTGGAAACATCTCCTCTTACTCCTCCACAATTCTCTCACTGTAATGTGGCTAAAAGAGGTTCTCCAAAAGTAAAAAGGGACTTGTAAGGTTGTGCTATTAGTGTTGGAGTCTTATTCTGTTACAGTGATGGTGGGATTGACTGGTCATCTGTAAGACACCAAAATGTGGTCACTTAACCAACAAGAGAAACAAGAGAAGTTGTGTGAAAAAAGTAGTACCTGCTTTTCTCCATATGTCTTGAGGAAGCAAATAACAATTTGTGTTTGATATGCCTCTAAAAGGAAACAAATGTTAGAAAAGTGTTGCCCAGAATTGTCCCTATCCCCTTTTTCCCCCAGCAGCTGAGGTGAGAATTGTTGCCCCAGCCGAAGAGCCCACCCAAGGCAGGTAAAAATACTTGATTTCAGCCCGAGCACAGCTTCAGCATGGGCAGAACCACAAGAGATGAAGACATTGCAGAGTTTTGAGATTTGCCTAAGGGCTCAATGTTTGCAACATCCTGCCCCTCCTGGGAGCAGACTGCACTGTGCTGTGGTGATGACGATGATTTGTGCGTGGAACATGTTCTGCACCTTGTGCTTCTGCATAGGCGTGGGAGAAAGGTGAACATATGCTTTTGAAGAAGCTGTCGTATCCCTGTTTCCTTCTAAGGTGCCATATGTGCTCTCTGAGTCACCAGGACGTAGTTTATCCTGTGATAGGAGTAGCTCTTGACAGGTGCGGTAGGCTCTGAGGTCGGTGTAGAGGTCAATGTGCTTTTGGATCTGAGATTCATGTTCTGCACCATCTCCTCAGCTGGCAGTGGTGACAAGCCCAGTCTTCTTACAGCTGGGCTGTTCTTTGAGGTCTTTTTCTTCCAGACATCTTCCTATCTTGTGCTGCAGCCAGGTGGAGACCCTGTTTTAGGTGTGTACAATATTTTGTTGACATCTGACATTGGCCAGTTATGACTTTGGCTGTGGTGCCATTCCCGTGTTCAAATCATGAAGCCGTTTACCATGTCTCAAGCCAATTCACCTTGGCTTCTGAAAGCACACCATGTCCCAGGCAGACGTTCCTTTTTTTGTCATCAGCTCTTGGCTAATATAAACAACACTCACTTCCCAAGTGGCACAGATATGCAAATGAACCTTTCATGGGATAATGGCCATACGAAGCTTTGCTAGCAGGCATTCATGACATGTGGAGGCAGGTTGGTGCCAGATGCTTGCAGGCTTTTGGCTGAGCTATCCCCTTTTCCAGTAGGATAGTCAGTACCAGGCTATTTTGGGAGATCCACTGCAGGCCCAGATCAATGATTGGTGCTTCTTTAACAGCTTCAGGCAACAGTGCTCTCCAGGTTGCCACAGGATTAGCTGGTCCCCACAGTGTCATTCTGCCTCCTAAAGCCCTTGGTTTGTCTGGCTGCTGTGGAGCCTTTTACAAACACCAAGCCAGCATCATGTTGCACCATCTCTGAGATATGCCACTTTTTCATGACGCAAACAGAACAGTGCATCATTCTTAGTGAAATCTTCTGGGGAATCATGTTGTGATGGGATGAACAAAGCTGTAGCAAAACAATCAGATTCTTGTGTCTTTTCAAAGTAGGATAAAACCTTATATCAGTGTATACAGCCTTCCATAATGAGGTGGAAACCACTCACTAGTATACACAGAACTGCACAGCTTTTGCTTCTTTTTTTGCCAGGTAAAAAGGCTGCCTGATATATTGAGGTCTGTTGCTTTATTAGAGGAGAACATCAACCTGCTTTCCCTTTTTTTCTTTGAGGGTTAAAGCTCACCTAAAATAGCTGAATTCAGTGTAAATTTTGCCAGTAGAAGCTGTAACATTGAGATGGTTCAGGGAGTGGTAATCAAGCCAAACTCATAGCCTTTGCTTGTGTTCAACTCAAAAAAATTGCAAGCTCCCACCCTAGCCATGGAAACCCAGCACTTGCACTGCAGGGCAGCAGCTGTGGCAGGACGAGATAACTCATTGCTTTGGGAGGCCAGAAACAAAAAACTGAGTTTAAATGCCCACTGCACAGATGATCTTTGTTTAATGCCAGTACTGGGGGGGAGAAAGCAGCAGCTGTTTTAATGTACTGTGGTCCATATGGTCTCCTGTGGGTGGGGGACACCTCCCAGGACTTGTGTACTTGCAGGAAGTCTGTTGTCAGGAGCACAGGTACAGCCCTTCTCATCAGCTGCCTTACTATTAAAGTGGCCCCAAATGACTTGTCTTGGGAACTTCATCTTGGCATCCTGCTTTGAGCAAAACAGAATTACAAGAGGCAGCAGGGACAGCAGGAGAGCCAAAACCATTGTTGATGGCACAGTGGTTTTCAGCATCCAAAGCTATCTGGAAATTGGGACTCTCAGTCTGCTCACGACACAGCTAATGCTTGCAGACTAAGGCTGGCAATTTTTTTTTTTTCTACTTAGAGGAGAAATCTGTGCTACATCACCCTCTCACTGGGGAGATTCTTGTCCTGAGCCCTCTGCTCATGGAGCTGGAGAATCGGTGCTTTGCCTGGCATTGTTAGGGCAAAGAAGAGCCCTGAGAGGTCTGTCCTCTCCCTGACCCCACTGTGTGTCCTGCAGCTGGGCAGCCAGCCTGTTACTGCATGCCCCATGGTGGGGACCATCACACGTGCTCTGCTCAGCTTTTTGTGGTTCCTGTTAGCCATTTGTGCCTCACAGTGTTGCTTTTCCCTTGATCATGAAGATGACGATTTTAAATGCAGCAGAGTTGATGTTAAGTAGGCAGAACATTTGAAGGCCTCTACTTGCATTTCTGACAATGCATGCAATTATTCCAGCACCAGCATGACTGTTTTGTTTGCCAAATGCTGATCTGATTTATCTCTATACTAGACTGAAAAGCGGTATAGCTAATGACAGTCAGCTCCAACATCTTTTCCTGATTGCCTATTATTGTCCTGAACCGGTTTAATTTTCTATTGTCTTTGTTAAAAATGTAAAAGGGGAAGAAGAGGTTGTTTTAATCCTCCGTATTGGACTATTGAGAATAGGCAGAATTTAATGTGCCATCAGGAAGGCAGAACTACAGCCTTGCTTTTTGGTAGTGACTCACTACATAAATTAAGCAGGATAGTCCCCAAGGCTTATCCTTCTCATGCACTCTACGTCATGTTAGAAGCATTAAAATATTAACAAACTTTGATCCCAGGGCAGCTCGATGCTCACTCAGATCTGTTTTCAAGCTAGAATGCACTCCTTGTTTGGAGTCTATAGTAAACTTCAGAAAATTTGGCCTGAAAGCCCAGAGCATCATCATTCAGCAGCACCTAAACTCTCTCTTCAATTATTTAAAAGCCGCTCTGAGAGACTCTTTGGAGTTGTGTTACAGATATTTGTTGATATTACAGTTTTTCATGAAATGGCACATCTCTCTGGCCCTTCCCAGTTCTTGTGAATGAGATCATTACTATTTCTACACAGTAATACCACCACCTCATTCTGCCTAGCACCTTGGAACTATCAATGTCCTTGTGTTGATGTCACAAAAATGAGACCTTAAATATCCTGAAGCTATTCCTAGTTAGCTAGGATTTCTCACACAGGGAAACCACTGAGATTGAGTTTCAAGAAGCAAAAGAGAAGAGGCAGTTGAAGGAATATACCATTTCCTTTCCCTGAATATTTCAAGAGGAGCATTAGGTACTTGCCAGCTATCAAAACCTTTCCTCACATGCCCTACTCCCTTACAGTCCTTCTTCCAGGGATGTCTCACGCAGATCTAGAGGGCCCAGGGAAAACTGGCTGCTTGCAATTGCAGCAGTCTTAGAGTTGCTCTTACCTCACAGGTGGCCAGTGAAAAGCTAGAGAGCAAAGTGAGGGGTACTGGCCTGTGTTCCATTATATTTTTTAATTTTCCCCTTCTCAACTCCCCACTCAAGCCTGATTGAGCTGTGCCTAAAGAAGTTCAGAGTATTTCTGAATTTTTATTTTGAAAAGGTCTTCTGAAAATTTTCTGCCAGTTAAGGCTGGGTGAAATCACACATCAGAAAGAGCTCCGGTGTTGCAAAATGACATGCCCATCATCTCCACATTTCTCTCTGTGAATGTCTTCAAGCATTTCTCCTTTAAACTTCAGCAAAGCCCTCACCCAGTTTTAATTGTTGCTTTACTTTGATCTTTGCACAGCAAGTATTTTTCAGTCCACTTCACCAGAAGAAGCTGAAGTATCACCTAAGGGTGAGGGTGATGGAGATGGGGGAATAAGTGCACATCTGGGACAGGCTCTTTTAGGAGGAAATAGCTACTGCTGGCATACTGGGTGTCCTTGAGTGACCAGTAGCTCTGGACTTGCACTGTCTTCTGAGGGGCAGCTATTTTCACTCACTGGTGAGAGTTTCCAGATCATGAGACAGGCATTAAGAAGCCCTTTTCACCATGGACTGACTGTGAATTGAATGAAAATTAAACAATAATCAAAACAGGCAATTCTGAGTCTTTTGTTGTTGTTGGCAATCAGGTTGCCAGCAAGTAGCTTTGGTGACCCTGAGACTGAGAGCCACTGGAGCTGGCAAGATAATTAAAGAGGGAAGGGCATGCAGAGGGTAACACATGCAGACCTCCAGGAAGCTGAACTGAATACCGATCACAACTTTGCTTTGTCTTTTTTTCCATCAGAAATATTTGGCATGCCACTAAACTTCTCTTCCACAGTTTCTCTCAGACAGGTTCCCTTTTCCTGCATCAGATTTCTCCTTCACTAAAAGGACTATCTAAAAACACTTCTAAAATTTATTTTCTTAATGACTACAAGATGCTTTATTGAAAAATTATGACTTTTCCTTACAGCTTCTCTTACAAACAGACTGGATTGTATTCACAAAGGACACCTCCAAGCTGCAGGGTGAGGGACAAGCAAGTTAAAACTTCCCGAACAAACTAACAATAATTAAAGTACAAACAAGATGTTAGCAGTCAGGCTAAGGAACAAACACCTGAAAGAGTAAAACAGCTTTCTTGCTGATGGAGCAACTAGTCTCCATTCAATTCCCAGACATGTGAAAAAGCGTATTTTCAAGCCTGGCTTGGTTTCATTAGTAACTAAAATCTAAACTGATCATAAAATGCAGGGGACAGTGTCAGGTTTCTGTCATGAACGATGCTAATGGCAACAAATGTTTGAAAACAAAGGGACCTGGCCCAGGCTGGCAGCAACATACCCAGCGTAATTTGCTGACAAGGATCCTTGACATGTGAGATGACTCCAGGAAGGTCCAGGTGTGCGTGCCTGACGGATGAGCGGCACGAGGAGCGTGGCAGACATTTAAATGCAGCTCAGGGTGGTCAGGAGCAGGATTGGGCTGTGATGCAGGACACAGGTAAGGGAGCTGTGGCTCGGGCATGCCAGCAGTGTCTGCTTGCACACCTGCCTTGGAGAACTGCAGCCAGGCACAGGGCTGAGGATCCCTGGCTCTGGGAAAAGACAGACCACACAGGAAAGAGAGCAGACGTAGAAGCAACAAAATCTGATGCATGGCTGAAATGTGTTCCCTGGGCTCAGTTTTTTACAGAGCTGTCCCCACAGGGCCTCTCTCTCTCTCACGGAGTTGTCTCTGCTCCCCAGGAGATGGCAAGGTCTGGGCTGAATGTACCTGCTATGGAAATCCAGCTTTAATTACCCTGAATTTCTGCACAGAGTTGAAATTACCTGGCTGCAGGGTGGCTGTGGAGGTGTTGCTTTTCTGAGGAAGCTCTTAGGACTGCAGCAGGCTTTGAAGGAGAAGTTTTGTTTACCCATTGGGTAAAACTTCCAGAGGGCAGGTAAAATCTCTGTTTTCATTAAGAGTACAGGATGAGTAGGGTGTTCTTGCTGAATGGCTTTCTGTACCCAGCATTGGCTGGAAAGTCACTTGTGCATCTCAGAAATCCAATGCAATCTGTGAAGTGGGATTTTGAAAAAAAATTCAGCAATGCCCTAGGACAATTCAGTGATTTTGAGCACGGCAAGAGTGGACAGAAGGCATCTTTGTACTGTTATCTTATTTTTTTGGGTATTAGGATAGTTGTTAAAGTCCCTTCCTAATATAGGGTGACATAAAGCAAAGAGAACAGAAATTTGTAAGGCACACATTGGCAAATAATTTGAAAACCAATACAGTGTACTTTTCTAAAACATCTTTTATGCAAACAATGGCCCAAACTGTTTTTTGTTTTTAAATCAATGTAACTTCAGAATTAAGTGACAAATAAAATTTACTGATAGGAGAATGTCCTATTTTTGGCTTAAACATTAATGCACCCTGAGTTCTGCTGCTGCTGCTGCTGCTACTGCTGCTGTGTGTTCTAGCTGTCCTTCAAAACCAGGAGATGGAGGATGAAGCAAGGTGGGTGTCAGCCTCTTCTCCCAAGTAAAATGCAACAGGACAAATGTAAATAGCACTGGGGGAGGTTTAGAGTGGCTATTAGTAAGAATTTCTTCACAGAAGGGATTGCCAAGCATTGGCACAGGCTGCTCAGGGAAGTAGTAGAGTCACCAGCTCTGGAGGTATTTAAAAGACACAGATGTAGCATTTACGGAAATGGCTTAGTGTTGGACTTGGCAGTGCTGGGTTAATGGCTGGATTCAGCAATCTTAGAGTTGTTTCTGATTTAATAATTCCACAATTCTAAAAATGAGCATTTCTGCAAACACTATTAACTAGTTGAGGAAAGGAGCTGAATATTGAAGCTATGAAACAGCTGGTTGTTTGTAGGGAAGTATAAAATTGTTTTCATTTGAAGGATGGAACAAGTACTTATATTTTATTTGACTTAAAGAGTCCCTTTTAAGTCCTAGTAGATAATGTTAGACATGCAGCTGAAGTCCTGGGCATGCAGGGTGAAAATTATCAGCTGCATTTCCAGGGTGCTCAGGAGAGGTCTTGTTTCTTCCCTTGTGTTCAGAGGAAGGAGAAACTGTCCTGCATCTAAGCCTGGAAGGGAAGGATGAGGAAAGTGAAAGAAACTTGCCTCTTGCTGGGACAGCTGTGGACAAGAGAGAGGAGTAACAGGTGTAGCTGTGCACTGGTGCTCTGAGCAAGAGGGAAGGTCTAGGGCAGGCAGAGGTTAATGGTTGGTGGGGAACTGACTGTGATCTTCTCTTAAACTCCCCGCTTGTGGTGGGGTCAGAGCTGACAGAAATCAGCTCAAAGTGAGGTTTTGCAACACCCAAATTTGACCACAGCAGGTTCCACAAAGCTCCCTGTCAGGAGTAGAAGCTGTGCATTGAGGGCTCAGGTCTAGGAACAGCAAACACAGCCCTTACTTTTCAAAATAAGGGTTTTCTGGTGAAATTTTGTTCTATGTAATTTTAATCCTTTACCTGAGAGTGGTCCCTCACAGTTATTGTGGATGTACTGAGTTTAACCATCAGCTGCTCTTAGCTAATGTCTTTGTGCCACTGCCTGTACTGCTGCCCATGCACACAGTTAAGAAGAAGAGTGGATGCCATGTGGAGCTGCTCTGCTGTTAGCAATTCTCCCCTCCTCCAAAGTGCTTCCTGGCATTGAAACTGTCTTGCTCTCAGGACAACAGAATCCATCAGCAGATTCCTCTCAGGTCTCATCACCACCTTCATTACCTTTCTGCTTATGCTGCTTAACACGGTTTTTAATATTCTTACTTCTTTATTCTGTTTTGCTCTATGTAAAATGTTGTTTAGAAAAATGAAAAAGTAAGGAAGTAAGATGGTTTTACAGATCACCTAAACTTCTACAGAATCACCTATGAGCCTTCTCTGATGTGCTATGCCACAGTAAAAAACCTTGGTAATCAGT
Organism: Pseudopodoces humilis; assembly: GCF_049639895.1. Classification (NCBI taxonomy): domain Eukaryota; kingdom Metazoa; phylum Chordata; class Aves; order Passeriformes; family Paridae; genus Pseudopodoces; species Pseudopodoces humilis. The sequence goes on from NC_142200.1 coordinate 60,916,616, forward strand.
GTGAAATTGCATCAGGATTATCATCCAGGCAGCAAACCTATGACCATTTAGGCAGTAACAAGTGTTTTCCTCAGAGATTATAGAAATGCAGATGAGAATCCTATATCTGAATCACTCTACACCAAACTAATTGCTTTGTTTTTATTTAAAAATGTGCAAAAAGAGCTGAAATACATGGGAAATTTTGCTTTCATAATCTGTAGTCAGGGATCAGAGCTGGTGATGGCTCTACCTTCACTGGGAGAGAATGAGAAACGTAGTGGTTAAATTTTATTTGGGTCACTTGTAACATTTAATTTTCACAGTCAGTGTGGTTGGCAGAATATTTTATTATCTATTTTTTTTGCATAATGAAATGACGGAAATCCACATCAGTCCTCCTCAACAGAATATACTGTATTACATTATAAACACTATATACATTTTATAAGTCTGCATTGACATTCCTATAAGATGATGGTTAGAAAGGGAGGCTTTTTCTGTCAAACCCAGAGCGGAGCTAGGTCTTTTCAAATCTGTAGCAGCCCTCTGAGGAAGGAGAGAGATGTAAAGGACAGTGAGGTGGGGGAGGCAGACACCCCGCCCACCCCCAGGCGCAAGTGTGGAAGTGCATGCGAGAGCTGGTCCTCGGAAACACAGAGCTGGCAGGATCCACCTCTTCTGCTGGTGGAACAGGGGTGGATTTACATCTCATCTGTGCCATCCTCCAGGGCAGGGATCGGAGCTAAGCGAGAACCTCTTCAGCGCAGGAGAGGGAATCCGTGTGTTTTACGTAACAGCTGAGGTTTTTACTCTCCTCCTTTACGAGAGGACTTGGCTGCACGGTACCAGCAGCCCGCATCAGGGCTGGTCCAGGCTCCGCAGCGCCGGGGGAATGCAGGAGGGATGCCTGCGTGCCTTGGCCACTGGGGACAGCTGCCAGGAGCAGCTGAAAGCATCTTGCTTGGCTCTCTCAGCCTTTGGGGAGGAGGAAGCAGAAAGCAGGCAGGTTGTATAAATTCTCAACCAAATGAGTATACTAAAACTGCAGCACTCCTACTTCTCTCTTCTGAGTGTGGGCATTAAAAAATACATTTTCAGTAGGCAGGGAGTGGGTGTGTGAGAGAGCAAAGTGTTTGCACTCCTTTCCCACCATCTCAGAAAGGGTGGATGTTTCAGGGGAAAGGATCCTGACTGCAGTGCTCCTCTTTGATTAGCACATCATAAAGAAGTCACACATTGAATTGCCCAGTTCTAAGTGTATAAAAAAATTATGGAAAGAATAGACAAAACGAATACTACCGGATCACCAAGACTCTAAGACATCCACCCAAGTCTTCCAAAGGAGAATGTAAGGATACAAGAGCTGATCTGCCTACAGCAGCTTGCAAACTCTTGTCTAAAACCTGTTTGATTTTGTAAGGTTGTTACAACCACGACACCACTTTTTTAGAAAGGTTTCCAGTGGAGACAGAGGAAAATGTTGGCTGCTAAATTTGACACTTGTGCTGCGAAAGCTAATAGGAAATATAAAAGTAAGATAATAAGTGGACAGGGAGTAAAAATGACAAAGAGAAATATTGGTGTGACTTAGTGCCTGATCCTATCTCATAAAAATATCAGAGTGGTGGGTTAGGCTGGACTGCTTGGTATAATCCTCTTGAATTTCCTAAAGATTTGTGAGGACCTGGGTTGCCTGAGAGAGAGGTTGTCATGAACACTTCCACCTCTGGTTGACTTGAACAGTTTGCAAAAGACTGTGGGGCAGATGTGAAGGTGCAGTGAGTAAAGGAGAAGAGACTGGTGGTGCAAGTGGTGGGAGTGGGAGGAGAGAGGCACTGAGCAGGAATAATCCAGGCAACAGGACAGGGAAGGAGACTGGGGAGAGGAAAATAAATGTGGGGAGGCAGGTCTATATTGGCTTTTTACTTTCTGATTAGGAGAAGATGAAAATGCAGGGTGTGGTAGGAGAGGCACTGATGGAGGTAGCCAAGAGAGCCTGCTTGGGGACCATGGGAATGTGTTCCTCAGGACATGGTCCCTTGCAGTGATTAAAAGAAGTACCCTTGGCACAGCAGGGGCCTTGGATCAATGTGACCTCTGGAGGTAGGATACTGCTCTCCAGTGGAAGGATGAGAGGCAGTGGGCTCAAACTGAAATGGGGAAAATGCCATTTATACATCAAAAGGATCTTCTTTATGGACAAGGGTGATCAAACACAGGCACAGAAGTATCCAGGAAGGTTGTGAAATCTGTCTTCTTAGAGGTATTCAGAAGCCATCTGGACACTGTTGTGTGTGAATGGTTCTAGATGGCCCTGCCTGAGCATGCAGGTTGGAGCAAATGACCTCCAGAGACCACTTTCTGCTTGGGGTGTTTTGTGAAGAGGATGGAAGAAGCAATGGGAAGAGAATAACAGTGGATCTGGGTTTTAGGACTGATTCAAGTTTTCCATACCAATCCGTTGTCTCCCCTATTCTATCTTTCTGGTAGCTTAAAACTCCTTTATATAATGCCACTTCTTGCAGCCAGCTTTTTCTTCAGCCCCCAGAAAGTACATTTTAACTTCCAAATTTCTAAGTGCAAGATTTTAGTGAGAACCTCTTGGAACAGGACCAGCCCTATTTCTGCTAATCAGTACCCAATAGAAGAGCTTTAGTCTTTCTAAAAGTCATTGCTTACCTTGTCTCTCCATTTTTCTTGTGTGAATGAGCCTGTCAGTAAAATTATGATTAACCCATGTTCTAAGTTACATATTGATCTTGAGTTTGCCACTTGTTGTTGTTACAAATTGAATACCCCAGAAAATGGTTAAAATCCTCAAATATCTCAAAGGGTGACTTTCTCTTATTTGGTGACAGCTACAATTGCCTGAAGCATTAAAGCTGACATCTCACAGCTTCGCTGAAGGAAGCTGAGACACACGGTATGTTCAACAGAGGAGACCCTGACCTTGGAAATAGCTTTTGTGCTTGTCCTCCAGGGACTGTAATTGTGCACCTGATGCTTTTGGTGCAAAACTTTCTGGGTGAAAAGAGTGGAGTGGATCAGGAGAGGCTGATGGGTCAGACTTATGAGGTTCATGAATGCTTGATAATGGTTGACATTAGGATATGTGTGGTTGTTTGCTTCTCCTAATATATTTTACCTCTGAGCCCAGATGTTTGGATGAATTTTTAAATACCTATTTTATGTGTAGTTTAAAAGCAGATATCTTTTTTGGTAAGCCATTTAGCTAGAAGCTTTCTTTAACTCTGCATTTAAAGACACCATGTGGTGACTTGTTAGGAAGCCTAAACAAAGTTGATAAGAGCTAGGTAGGCCTGCCAACATCTTTGTATAGAGAGAACTTATTTTCTTAAATTAGAAAGCTATCTAGAGACAGCACATCCTTCCTTTCTTGAGAGGAAGACCCCCTGCCTTAAGATTTCAGAAACTCAGTGATTTTTTTTTGTTTTTTTTTTTGGTTAGCTCTGTTTTGCATATCTGATTACAGACTACTTTGAGGGCCAAGTGGTTTTTAAAAGAGAAATCTCTTAAATACATTTTGGTCAGCCCCCCAGCTGCTTTTTTCACAGCTATTAGTTTTTGTCCTGTACTGAGTAATTAACTTGCTCCAGGTATGTGCTCTGTCCTTGTTGCTAATTCTGTCTACTGGAGAATAGTCTATTTATTACCTCAGGTATGAAAAGTACCCAAAATTATAACAACCCCTGTGATATTGCAAAAGCCAGCCTGCTCCCTCCAGAAAGATACTTCTCTAAAGACTCAGGTGACCTGCTTTACAGTCAGCAGTGAAATAACAGTGGAGACACGATCAAATAAATCAGTATTAATAGCTGTAAGGCCTGTCCTGTAAAGCCAACTCTTGTTCTCTTCTTGGATCTTTACTGCTGCCAAAGCATGTGAGCTCCATCAGCATTGTAATTATGGGAAGGAAGTGTTTGCTGTACAGACATCACCCAAGCATCTTCTGCTAGCTAACACTTCATTTGATGTTGGGTTGGGACTGGGGGAAAGTGTTTTGGAAAACAAGGGGTACAAGACACTAATTGATCTTTAAGTACCTTTCCCACTTGCTCTTTCTCCTTAATTAGTTTCACTGGCTGTTTCTCCCCCTCAACAAAGTAGCTGGAGCCATTGCACTCTTCACCAGCTGCTGTTTTATCCATTGTGGCAAGAGTTCTTTTAAAGTACAAGAGGAGAAAACATCTGGGCTCACATATTCCACATCAAACATGAATGGATGTCTAAGGAAGAAACTTTCAGTAATTCATTCAGCTTTCTCTGAGCAGTCAGACTGTTTTGTGGAGTCTGCCATCATGTAAAGCCCTCCCATCTGGCTTATCCTTTTGGTGTAGACTTCTGCTCTGTTCTCTGGATTTGGCCGCTCTAAGCTTCTGTAGTGACAGAACCTTAAACTGGTATTTTCGTGTAATTTAGAAAACTTCCAGCTGTCTGACAGACTGTTAAAGAGGTGAGGATATGTTATAGACCTATAAATACACAGTACTCTTTGTAATAGCAACAGAAAATTTACTTTGATTTTCTTCTCCGATTTGGCAGGGCTCCAAAGATTTGCTGTCCAAGAATATCAGCCTTTGGCAAACTGGTATGTTGAAGCAGAATAGGTCCAATTTATATATTCCCTTAGTGATAAAACAACAAAAAAAAAAACAACCCCAAAATTGCTACCAGATAACAGAAGGTTATGAGAACTGTGAGGTCAGATTTATGGTCCTTGTAACACATCTCTGGTAATAATACAGACATCACAATAGATTTTATTAAAAAAAAAAATAACAAAAACACCCCCATTCATTTTTTCTTCCTTTAAAATAAGTGAAAATTGGGACAGGCAAGGAACAGATTTTCAGTCTTGCATTTTGAGTTATGTTTGTTTGCTGGGTTATCCACACTCCCTAGAGAAATTCTTTGTGTCTGGTGTTGAGGCTTGAGCTTTGAGGAAGGGCAAGATAAAAACTCTTTGGTCACACCTAGCCAGAGTCATCATCTAATCAGCAGATCTCTGGTCCTGAGATGAGTTTCTTCTGCTCACAGCTGTCTCTCCAAATTTCCCTGATGTTAGGAATTAGACAAGGATCTGTGCCTCTCAAGTGAGCAGGAGGTCTGCTTTCCAGCCACCAGTGTGGGAGGCAGAGGCAGCAAAGAGGCGAGGGGCTCCTGGGACACTCTGTTCTCTGGGTGTTACAGCAATTTCTTCAGCTCATTGTAGTGATTTGCCAGAAGGCTTCTTCATTGAAGGGAAAACATATGAAGCTGGAAGCTGTCTAGTGGGACAGAGGAGGTAAATGGACAGAAGAACAGAAATGATGCAAATTCTTGTGGCAGCAACTAAGTGGATAAGGACAAAGAGTTCCAAACTCATTCCTTAAGCCATGCCTTTTTGGAACTGCGGCTGAGACCTGTTGTAGGTGAGAACACCAGGCTTCAGATAACAGCCAGAGACATAAATGTCACTGATTCTACCAGGCCAGGCCAGTGTCAGTGTCAGAGGACAGCTGCTGTCTGACCTTGAGTTAGTAGCAAGATGTCCTGTTAAGCTTTCCTCGAGGAAATGATGTGGGGAGCTCTTTGCACCCTTCAGCTGCTATCTCAGGAGGAAATTGTCAAGAGCTGCCAAATCTGGTAGCCAGGTGGAGGTGAGATTGCTTTTACAGCCCCATGTCCCCAGCAGCCAGGTTGGGCAGGTATGTCCTGCAGGCACATAGGGAATTGTAAGGGCTTGGAGAGCACAGTTCCCTGTCCCAGGCACTTTTAAAGCCACCAAAGGGCTTTGCCATGAGATAAGCACAGAACAGAAACATAGGATGGCACTAACTCCAGGTCTGGCAGAGATGAGATCTGGTTTGTCTGGCTAAACATCCTGGGTAATGCATCCAGACAGAAATTCCCACTGTTGGCAAAGTGTGTAAATAAGCAACTGTTTGTGCACTTATCACCAGACAAACCACGATCACCCCAAGTGACAGATGGCATCTGTGACTATCCAGTGCTGGTGCTCAGACACACAGAGGCACACTAGGGATCTCTCCAGCCACTTGCCTTAGACCAACAGACTACCCAGCAAATGGTCCTTGGCTCCTCTGCTCTCTAGTGCTGTTGCCACACAACATGCAAAGATGTGTCTGAGCCGACCTCCAGATGCCACAATCTCTCCAACAGTCAGGTTTGGATTCCTGATCCCTCCAGCAGCCAGCTCTCAGACCTCCTGGTCTCTCTGTTGTCCAGCCCATACTTCTGGCTGCTGCATGACCTGACTACCTCACCCTGCTCACTAGACAGTCTTGTTCCATGTTTGCCAGTGATTATTACACAGCACTCGACACACCTATGCATGCTTGCAGGTGTGCCAGCTTATCCAGTTGCTGGCATCCCAGACAAAGGGGCTCTGTTCTTCATGGCCTCCTGGCCTGATCAGTGGCATCTGGGCCTCCATGGACACAATGCAGAGAGGCACTCACCCAGGAAAATAGAAAAGGAGTTTAATAGAAGACAGGACAGGCTATTGCAGTCAGGCACAGGGCACAGCCAGATGAGTGTGCTGAGCAATTACCAGTTTGCACACAATCAGCTGCTTTTATCCTATTTCTTGGGGGGTCATTCCTGTGCTTATTTCCCTGAAATCTCCTTGATGCTTCACTGTTCCTCCCTTAAAATTTGCACTTAGTCTTGCAAAATCCCTTTGTGCCCTTCCCTGGCATGCCTCAATGAATTCCAGATCCCTTAAGGCAGTAATTTCCCCTCAGTCTGTAAGGCTATCCAGAAGGGCTCTCCCATCAAAACTCATCTTGATGATGGGTTTTGTACCAGGACAGTGGATTGATCCTGGGAATAGCCAGGTCAGGGTGCTATGCTCTGTCTGATTAGGATATTGGGGTTTGGCTGCTTGTCATCACTCCTCTGTGCTCCTTTGCATTGGTGGAGATGTGTTTTGATAGCAAAAAAATTAAATCTAAATAAATCAACTTGCAGAACTCTTGTAGGAAGGCTGCACATCCACAGCTGTCCTTGCTGTTAATGGGAGGTGAAGCTAATTAAAATTGCTCAGGGCCATTGCCAACAAAATTACATGGAAGCACTGTATTCATTATTTAGTAAGCTTTGCACTCTAAACTCTACCACATAACCTCACTGTTATAAATCATATTACATTCAAAGAGCAGCTAAAAGGGCTTGGGTTTTGCCATATGCTCATTTCTCATTTGTTTAATTCTTGTCTCATGGAGCTATTTTTGTTTCATACTCCTAAATTAAAACTGAGTCGGCCCAAGGATGTCAATTTGAAGTTAATGATTAAAAACCCCCCAACAACAGAGTAAGGAAAATGTAGAAGGGCAGGACAATGAAAGCTATTGGTGAAGTTAGATATAAATCCTGGTATGCCATGTAGTAGGAAGATGGGAAATTGTAACTTCTTGCTGCTGTTGTTCACCCCACATTTCTGCTTTACCAAAAGAGCAGCAATTTACAAAAAATATATGAGTCCAGAACATCCTGTCAAAATATTCTTCCATGATAAGCCAAAATAATATTTATGTAAAATGTCTTATCAGCTCAAGAATATGGGTGATGGAAGATTTTTACTTGCTGGATCTTCTGATGGAAACTGAACACAGTGAAGAGGAGGCAGTCTAGGAGGTTCCTGGAGTGTGTGAAAGACAAATTCCTGTTGCAGCTGATAAGTGAGACTACAGGGAGGAGGTCCTGCTACACCTGTTGTTGACAAGCAAAGAAGAGCTGGTGGGAGATGTGGTCAGAGGCTGTCTTGGGCACAACAACCACAAAATGAGAGATTTTTCAATTCTAGGTGAAGTAAAGAAGGGAGCATCAACGAAACCTCTACCCTGAACTTCCTGAGAGCAGATTTTGGACTGTTCAGGACACTGGTTTAGAAAGTCCCTTGGGAAACCATCCTTAATAACAAAGGGATCCAGGAAGGCTGGAGCCACTTTTAGAAGGAAATCTTAAAAATGCAGGAGCAGGCTGTCCCTTTGTGCTGAAAGATGAGCAAGTGAGGAAGAAGATCAGCCTGGTTGAACAGTGAGCTTTTGCTGCAACTCAGGGAAAAAGCAGAATTTATGACCTTTGGGAGAAGGGGCAGGCAACTCAGGAAGAATGAGGTTAATTAACAAGGAGGTTGTTAGAATGTGTACAGAGAAAACCAAGTGAAAGTTTAGCAAGAACTCAATCTGGAAGATAATAGGAAGGAAGATAATAAAAGTATTTTTTATAAATATGTTAACTATAAATAAATCCACCATTTATTGGATGCAGGGAGGAGCATTGTCACCAAGGATGAGGAAAAGGCTGAGGTGTCCAATGCCTTATTTGCCTTACTCTTTAACAGAAAGATTGGTTGTCCTCAGGGCAGCCAGCCCCCTGAGCTTCTTCACAGAGACAGGGAGCAAAATAGATGACCTGCAGTTCATGGGAGAGTAGTTAGTGACCCGCTGAGCCTGCTGAGACACTCATAAGTCTACAGGACCAGGTGACATTCATCCAAGAGTCTGAGGGAGGTGGCAGAATCGCCTCACTGCATCAATCATCAGTCCTGCTTAACCAGGGAGATCCCAGACAATTGGAGATTAGCAAATGTGACACCCATCTGCAAGAAGTGTTGGAAGCAGCATCCAGAGAAGTACAGACCTGGGGAAGGTTGTGGAGAGTACCATCTTGAGTGCAATCACATGGACAAGACAACCAGGAGATCAGGCCTAGCCAGCACAGGTTTAGGAAAGGCAATTCCTGCTTGACCAACCTGATCTGCTTATATGAGTGTGTGACCAATGTAATGGATGAGAGAAAGGCTGTGGATGTGTCTGTCTAGACTTCAGTAGAGCCTTGGTTGCTGTCTCTCACAGCATTCTTCTGTGAAAGCTGAAAATCCATGGCTGGGATGAGTGCACTCTTTGATGGGTGAAAAACTGCCTGGATGGCCAGGCCAGAGAGTCATGGTGAATGATGCCACAACCAGTTGGAGGCTGGTCACTGGTGGGGTTCACCAAGACTCAGTATTTGGGCCAATCCTGTCTAATATCTGAATGAGGAGATCAAGTCAGTGAGTGTAGATAACACCCAGTGTTGATCTGCTGGAGGGCAAGAAGGATCTGCAGAGGGATGTGGATAGGCTGGATCAATGAGCCAAGGCCAAAAATGCAAGGTTCAACAAGGTGAAGTGCCTGGTCCTGCATTTGGGTAACAACAACCCCAGGAAGTACTACAGGCTGGTAAGAGTGGTTGGAAACCTGTTGGTAGAAAAGGATGTAGGAGTGCTGATTGACAGTGGCTGAACATGGTCCAATGTGGGCCTAGGTGGCAAAGAAGGCCAATGGCATCCCGGCCTGTATCAGCAAGAGTGTGGCCAGCAGGACCAGGGAAGTGATTGTCCCCCTGTTCTCAACAGTTGTGAGGCCACACCTCAAATCCCATGTCCAGTTCTGGGGCCTTCGCTACAAGAAGGACATTGAGGTGCTGGAGTGAGTCCAGAGAATGGAACAGAGCTGGTGAAGGGTCTGGAGTGTAAAATCCTATATGGAGCAGCTGAGGGAGCTGGGGTTATGTAGCCTGGAGATAAAGAGGCTCTGGGGAGACCTTATCACTCTCTACAACTCCCTTAAAGGAGGTTGTAGCAAGTTGGGGTAGTAGCAAGGGGGTTGAGTCCCTTCTCCCAAGGGACTAGTGACAGGACAAGAGGAAATGACCTCAGCTTGTGTCAGGGCAGATTCAGAGTGGACGTCAGGAAGAATTTCTTCACAGAAAGGGTTATTAAGCATGGGAAAAGCCTTCCCAGGGAGGTGGTGGAGTCACCATCCCTGGAGGTTCAAGAAACACCTGGACTTGGCACTTAATTACATGGTTTAGTTGAAATGGTGGTGCTCACTCAGAATTTGGACTCAGTGATCGTGGGGGTCTTTTCTAATCCTAGTGAGCCTATGATTCCACATTAACTTTGCACATAGGACTTTAGTGTTCCAAATTTAGCAGCAGGGAGGTTTAATTCTGCACTGTAAAATCAATGTACTGATATGCAACGCAAGTCATCAATACATCCAGAGAATGGTTTTGAATGCAAAGTTTTGATTGGAAAAAATGTGGAAGCTTATTCTTCATTGCCTATCATTTTCTAAATGTCTAATTGATTTTCTCAAATTGCTTTTAATATATGCATCCATGCGTATGTTTTCTCCCTTCTCCAGACTGTTTTGTTTTGCAGTAAACCCTCACCCTGATTTATGGTTTTCCATCTGGGAAACCATATGAAATAACCATGATTCAATATTGAATTGTCTTCTCCCTCTGCTAGTAATGTGTTTTTATCCCAGCGACAGGTTTGACCAGCATAACCACTGGGGGAGGAGGAGTAGGCAAGTGGTGGAAAACTCCCTGTCACTTTTTTTTTCTTTGTAATGCATGTGTATGTGTTGTTTTTTGTTTGTGTTTGTGTTTGGTTTGTTTTCTTATTTTTGTTTGCTTGCTTCTACATTTTTTGAAATATTGCTCAGGTTGATCTAAAAACCATGTGTAAAAATATTTTCTCTCAAGAAGAGTGGGGAAACCATTCTTCTTCCTTCTTTTTTTTTTTTTTTTTTAATTTATTTTGATTTCCGGATAGTTGCTCATGTCTAAAATGTTGATTAAAAATGATCAGAATAAGGCAACAGCCTGTTGTCCCTTATAGGGAAGATGAACTTGTTTCACTAGAGTAAACCTAAGATGAAATGACATAAATATAATGGTGGAAAATAATGATGATTGCTGAGGCAGGAACAGGAAAACACTTCTCATTGTCAGCCTTTTCTATGGTGATTTCAGGGAGCATTGAAACATTCAGTTTATATAACTCTCAGGATAAAGACTTTGCACAGAAAATACCTTGCATTTCACATGAGCTGGTGAGTTCTGTGCTCTCTCTTTCTCTTGTGCTAATTCTGGGAGATGGGAGAAGCCCATCAGACACATGATATTCCAAATGATTGAATGACTTCAGATGAAAAAATTACACTTTTCCTTTTTATTATGGATCTTATGTGGACTTTTGGACACTTTTCCTGTGCTCTTCTGAGCCCTGAAAGTCAAGATCACCAGATTTCCTTTAGAAGAAAGTGTTTGAGGTGAGCTGTTGGTCACTGAAATTCTTCACCAGGAGGAGTTCAGAAGTGGGAGTGGACTCCCTTCCTCCCGGGCATGGAAGCGGGCACTCTTCCTCCAGCCCTGGGTTGGCTTGGGGAGGTTATCTTTGTACCTTGCTGGTCTGTTTGGCCAGTCTTTCTTGTTGCAAAGCCAACAGGAGTGGTTACACCACAATCACTGTGTTTTCTTGGTCCTATTCCATACACACTGAAACCTGCCAGCTTTAGGCTAAAGAACAAGTTAAGCAGATGATACCAACTTCTTAGTGGTTCTGTAGCTGTAGAAAACCAAGCTCAGAGGTACCAAAATACAACCCAGTAGTCCTGATAGCACAGTCATCACTCAGAAAATGCAGATAACATGGCCTTTCTAGCAATAACAACACTACTTACATGATCTACTGGCTTACATGTTTGACAGAGGTTTTGTTCTTGGTTTTCGTTCTTGCCACTTCACCTGCAAAAGAAGGGCTCAGTCAGTAATCTACAAAACTGTTAGGTGGCCTGATGCACTTGGCAGTTGTGAGTGGCAGGACTGGCCGTGAAAGAAACCAAAAAGATGAAATTGAGTAGTTAGAGAAAAGTAGAAGAGACTTTTTAGCATTTGAAGGAAGAAGCTCTCATCAAGAGAGCTGAAGAAACATGAGGAGGATGCTAGGTAGAGCAAGAAGGAATAATGTAATTTATGGGTAGCCAAATGACTGCCTGACAGGTGCAAAAGCAATTTAGCAGATTGTGGGATGTTTTTTATGCAGAAAGGCTTGTCTTTGGGGAGGTGCAGCTCTGTGCACAGCAACTGCATCGAGAACAGTGTCAGAAAGAAGGTATGGCAGAGGACTGTCATCAGCAGTGGCATCCATTGTATGCTAAGCCAGTGATCTGTGTATCAAATATAAAGAAAACTACAGTGCATAAAGCAGCGTGTAGCTTGATGTACCAAAAATATCCAAATCAATCTTTGTCAATTAAATAAACACATGCTGGAAAATCATATGATCTGCTGCTCTACCCTTCTGCAGAGTTAATGTTGTCTTACAGGGATGTACAAGCTACTGGTAGGACATGTCTCTGTCACAAAAGCAGGAACAGATGTCTATCTTAAGACCACCACAGTTCACAAGGGACAGCTTACAACCCTGAATGCAGATGGAGAAACAGGCAGATGTATCCTAAAGAGTGGGGTAAGTTCCATGAGGAATAAAATCCCCTTGGCCAAGACAGTCCATCCATTCAGCATGGGGAATCAGAGGGTAAACTCGGCTTCAGTGTCTTTCCATGTCAGCTGTGTCAGGAAAGAACAGAGCAGTTTCATGTGGTGTGGCAGACAAATCTCATGATTGGAGTCAAATGAGGCAGTGCATTCTGGGAAAAGCACTTGTTAAATATTAAGCTGGTGACTGGGATTAACAAAACTGGAAAATGGCCTAAAGATTTTGGATGAGGATTGCTGATGACCACTTAATGCATTGAACTTCTAACACCAGGGAGAGGGTGATGCTTTCCTAAGAGACAACTCAAGACTGGACTGAACTTCAGGAGGAATGCTTTTATTATAAACAAAATGTTAATAAATATTTCCCCTTTTTAAAGTCAAACACATTTTTTTTGACATCCATGATAAACATGAAGTTTGTAGTGTAAGTAAAAAACCCAGCAGCTCCTTCCTTCTGCCTTAGTTTTTCTTACATAAGTACAAAGACTACACTGTAAACACAGATCCCCTGTAGGAATAGCAGAGGGGAAAAATACGATGAAGAGTCTTTATTTGCATAACTAGTGTAGTACTAATAATGTAACTGTAATGAAGGTAATATAACATCTATTTAGAACAGAGTAAAAGAACTGAACATCAGTAAAAGGAAAGCATTATTCCAGAAGAGAGAGAAATTAATGAGAAACATCTTTTCATCATTTTGAATACACCCCATTAAATTAATTTGAGCAAGGTTGTCTAAATTCTGATACGTTCATAAATGTTTCTATGCATACAAGCTGAACTAGGTCCTGAAAGAAAGAAAAATGCCTTCCTAGACTCTTTCTCTATATTAAGCCAAAGCAGCAGGGTATTCATCAAAGCCATAAACAAAGTGCATAACCAGAGATTTAATTCTTGAAATTACACTTGGCTACAAAACTTCCAAAACCATGTGAAGAAGGCCTTAATGTTGAGTGTCTTACTGTAGCTTTAGAGTATGATGAAGTAAATTAATTCAAGGAAGTTATTACTGCTTGCAGTTTGCCTGTGATGAGAGCTGGGACTGCATTTTCTTTTTGGAGCTTGGATTTTAATCTATGTTAATATTCACGTCAACAGGGTAAGTTAATGAGGCCCAAGCTCATTTTATTATCTTTCATCTGACTGAAGCTTTAAGCTTCTACCCGCACAACCTGGGATATGCACTCTGCATGCTGGATGAAGAGAAGCAGTTTATTCTTGAGCATTTCTACTGCACAGACACAAGTGCTCTGTGGTTGGTGTTCCCCATATGGGAAAGTTAATTTTATTTCTGTCTTGCTTGAAAACAAACAAACAATAAATCAGCAACATGAAAAAAAAAAAAGAAAATTTAAAAACAAGGGGTATGAAAAGAAATGCAAGCATGCCTGTGAGCTGGGTGTGCATGTTTTCCATTGTAGAAGACAATGATGTTTGATGATTGCTGACGTACAGTGGGAAAAAATAGAGCATATTTGAAAGGAGACTGCATTAAAATAGTCACTTTTTGATTCTTGAAATTATTTTTATCACATTTGGGTCTCCTGAATTGTTCGCTCCTCATGATTTCTCAAGTAAGGACTGACAGCCTTTTCAGAAAAATTTTAACATCTGAGATGTTCCAGCATCAGTAACAACTGCACAAAGAACAATGGAGATAGCACGCGGATTTAAGCAAGTAAAGTAGATGAAAAGGAAAAAAAAAAAAAAAGAAAATAAAGATGGAAGTGTGAAGCTGAGCAACCTTTCTGGATGTTCCACTGTGAAGAAATGTAGTTTAAAGTGGGTCTGGCCGCTGGATGCCCCAACAACTCTGCCTGTCTGCAGTACATTGGGGTGCTGGAGCAGAGTTGGTCAGGTCCAGGATGATGAAGGAGAATTTTCACCTTGGTAGTTTTTAAAAGACTCAGTCAGGAGATTTTATTAAAGCCTGGAAGAAGACAGGAGCAGTTGGTCTTCCTAGATCAGGTTAGCATAAAAATTCAAAGCAGACTTCTTTTGAGAGGACTGGGTGGGCAGCTAACACAACTGCTTCTGTCCCATGGCAAAACAAGTAACTTGCTTCTCAGTGCGGGGAGATCTGAGTCACAGAAGCATTTATGTTGGAAAGGATCTCTGAGATTTTTGAGTCAAGCCTTTGACCACCATGTCAGCTAGACCACAGCAATGAGGGCCACGTTCAGTCTCACACTGAACACCTCCCTGGGCAGTCTGTTCCAATGTTTAATAACCCTTTCCATGAAGAAATTCTTCCTGATGTCCAACCCAAACCTTCCCTGGCACAGCTTGAGGCTCTGTTATCTTTTCCCGTCACTGTTTGCTTGGGAAATGAGGTTGACCCTCACTTGCTACAAACTCCTTTCAGGTAGCTTCAGATGCCTTCAGGTTCATCAGCTTGTCACTCCTACCACTGAAATGCTCTGCTACAGACCAGTTAGAAAAATGTCTTTATATGTCTTTCCATACTCATTAAAATTTTTCTGGTCTCTAGTAGGAACAGTTTTGCAAAAAATGACAGTATCATATAGACCAAGATGAGATGGAAGGAAGGACAGGTTAACACAAGGCAATAAAAAGGCCTGTGGAGAATTCATATGTGCAAGGCTGAATTTCAAGTTAAGTCTTCACCCTCAAAAGGTTACATGCCATCTTCTGCAGGGATGAAGGCAGCTTTAATTAGCAGTGAGCAAACGGGCCCCAGTGGGAGGAGCAGGCAGGTTGGATCCCAGGTTGTGGCAGCCCAGATGGGTTGCTCAAAGATAACTGAAAGCTGTCCTTTAACTCAATGGGCCATTAAACCTGGGATGTTTTTATATGATTTTGTTTTGAAATTATTTTCATTTGTCTCAGTGACATAGGTCTGAAAGTTTTGAGCTGCAGCAAGTACTGTTATTTGTTTGCATGGATTATGCTGGAACAATTCAGGAGTTTTTCCCACTTTGCTGAGCTTTGCTCTCATCATAAATTGCTTATTTAAGTTTAAATGTCAGTTAATTCCCAAGTGAATAAATTATTGCATTTTAAAATTAAAACAAGGCAGAAGAGATAGAATATTTTGGGAGAGAAAAGAATAAAAAGTTTGCAAAGAATGGGGATACTTACTAGGGAAATATTCTTTATCACCCAGCAGTGCAACAGATGTCCAGTTGTACTTTCAGTTTGGAGAGTTTATAGTCTCAAAGGAAAATTCTATGGAGGCCTCAGAAAACAAGAAACTATCTGTACATAGGAAGAATAATGAAATATTCCTTCTCCCCCCACCCTGACTACGGCAGCCTGGTTAAAAAAACTTTTTCTGTCTATAAGAACCAGTGTCTGTAAAATTTTTGTAAGGATTGGTAATTTGCAAGCTGCACACTCCTGCAGCCTTTCAGTAATAATAAAAGCCTAGAAACAGCCTAGGATATTGAGGTACTGAACTGAATTTCAAACTTTGAGCCTACTAGAATCTGAGGTCAAAATTTGGAGGAAGGTTGCTCCCATTTTAGTTACTAGCAACACCAAGGCAGTTAGTGACAGTGTTGGCTTAGTTTCTGACAATTTTAACAGCTTTATTTGTACAGCCAGTTTTCTGGGATGACAGTGACTACTATCTTTTGCTAGGCGAGCTCATATCTGATGCTGACATTGATGTATCTTCCTCAGAAGTGATTGCAGTTGAATCCCTTGTTCATTTTCATCTTTATGGCTCTCAAGCCATCTTCTTGTATGTGTGTGTTGGTTGTTTTGATATTTTTCCTCTTTTTTCCCCATGAACTTTTTTGCATTTCTCAAATAGTGTCTTCCAGTGACATTAGTATGAGCCAAGGCAAACTGAAGAGGATTTCTTTCCAGTGTTGAGTCAGGATGAATTGTGGGGCTTATGGAATTCTTAACCTCGTCACACTCCCTCTGCAACCCCAGTGTGAAGTTACTGTCCTTGCTCCCCGTGTTATTAGTGTCCTTCACCCACCACTCACCATGAGGAGAGTCAGTGTATTTGGAAATGTGACTGCCTTTACGATGAGCAACTAACACATTTTTTCCTTTCACCTTTCTGGAGGAGAAGCTGATCCATGCTCAGCAATTTGCTCTTCTCAGCAGGTCTTTTAGAGGCACCTCTATTTGCAGATGACCTCACTCAGGCAGGTGGTCCTAGCAGTTCTCTTTTCAGGAGATACTGCCTTTATCTCCTGAACTGCTCAAGAGATGACTTTCACCTCTACTATTTTGTCTCTGTCTGTCTGCTTCAGACACAGGTGTAGTAGGGGAAAAGGTGAAGGGTTTCTCAGGTTGGAGGAATGGTTTTGTTCTCTGGAGTAGTAAGAGCTGTCCTTGTGGTATGTTGTACATGATGTGTCCAAAGTAAAAGAAGCTTTTACAATGCTTCCCAAAGAGGGATACTTGTGTTCTGGAGAATACTTTGCTCTTTGCTCATGCTGGTTTGTATCACCAGTTGACAGCTTGCTTAATCATGTGGAGTAGTTTTATGTCAGCTAGCTTGTTTGGTGAGGATGTGAGGTTCCTGCCTCCTGTATAAGAGGTGTATCCATCCCTCTGCTGGGAGGGGGTGCCTGGTGTTTGGGGATTCTGGAGTACCCTTAGACAAGGCAGAGTAGGAGCCATTTGGGTAACAGTACAGCAGAGCACTTTATGAAGACAAAGTCATGTGCATGTTTTCATGCCTGCTGTTTTCCAGTTTTTCATTTCTGCATCATGCTCCATTTTGCTTTCAAACAGGGAATGTTCCTCAGGATTTTGTGGCAGAGTGGGCCAGGACCAAGGAGAATTAATTCTGAGCTAGGGAACGCTTGTGTGTTTATGTGCTTGGAATGGCTTTTGCTTTTAAATGTTTGACAAATTCCCAAAGCAGGAGGTAGCATGGGTGTCTCTGCCTTGCTGCTCATGGTGTTTTCAAGGCCATTAATGTTGAGGTGCTCATACTTTCTCTGTGTTCTGCCTGTGCTCTCTGCAGCATGCACACATACACACACTCCCTGCTCCATGCCTGCCCTCTATTTTCCAGTCAATTTGACTTGCCTGAATGGACACCTTCACATCTGTGGCATGCTTTGCTACCAGCAGCAGCTCCTCTGCTCAAGCAGGCATCCCACATTGCTGAGGGCAGTGGTAGGTAGGTGGGTAGGTGGGTGGTGCGGTCCCTGAGGAGGTTGCAGCTCTGGGTTGTGAATGTAATTGACACTCTTCTGCTGCACTCATTGCATGTGGGCACAGGATCAATCCTGGTCAAAGCCAGTATTTGCCAGCTCATGACGGTGTCTGTCCTTCTCCTGAAGCTCAAGGCCTTGTGAGCTCCTTTTTGCTATGCTCCTCGCTGCTACTGAGCCAGCCCAAAGGCTGCTTGCTGCTGGTACCTACAGAGCCTGTCCTCAGATCTATTTGACATCTACTCAATTTAGCCTCTAAAGTTAAGGAATTTTTTAAAAATCATTGTATGATGCTTAGCTTTGATGAGAATCCATTAAAAAAAGAAACTAGCAGCCACTTTCTTTGGGGAATTGAAGGATTGTCTCAGTGTTTGGAGATGCCTCTTCTACCTTTCTCATCCAACATGTCCTTCCCTCTTTCCCTTCATTTGGCCTGCTTCAGCACTTCATCATCAAGGGATGCAGCTTAAACCAGCTGCAGATTGCAAAGCTGGTGGTTCAAAATGTCTGCAGGTTGTCTGTGGCAACACTGACATGGCAGTACTGCCACCAAAGGCTGCTCTTTCCAGCAACTTGGGCTCTTCCTTTCCCACCTTCTCCAAAGCATCTCTAGACCCTCTATTGATCCTCTGCAATGTCATTGAGTGAGTAGTGACAAGCACAGTAGTGCTCTCAGAGTCCTGATCAACTCAAGAGGCAGAGTGCTCTTGAAAGTGCACTCATGAATAATATTCAGGCATATTAAAGTAATGGCTGTAAGTACTATTCACTGTGTCAAGAGATGGAAAAGGCAGTTAGTAACTGAGAACTGAACTCTGATAAAAATCATGATGCTTTAACCATTGTAATAAATCTGTCAGTCTTCTCAGACAGTGAGCAGAAAATCCCTATTAAACAAGTCAGTGACAGGGAGAGTCAGCTTGCTGAATAGGCAAACCAGCCCATCCTTTGGACTGTGGTCTGAGAACAAAATAAAGCCCTGCTGATATCCATAGGATGCTGTGGAAATGCTGGGAAAAGCCTTGCTGGTCTGGCTTCCAGCACCTAAGCAATCCTGACCAAAGATCAGCAGAAACACTAATCCAATCTTGGGAAGAACAGGCACATTGTTCTGAGACTTGTAATGAACAAACAAGTTCTGAAAAGATCAGAAAAGATTTGATTATCAACCTTTAAGGAAAGGTATTAAAGCTTGGAAAAAAAAAAAAAAAAAAAGGAAAATGCTCTTTCCTTACCTTACCTTCCTTGACTTTATTTATTTGAAAGTACTGCTGCAAGATTAACAATCTTCCATTAATTCAATGGCAAGCTTATAATTGTATAGAATATATATCTGTTGTGGCTGTGGAAACTCAATGATTCAGGTAAAGTAGTTCTGCTGGCATCTCCCTCTTTTTTTCATGACCCTTTAAAGTAATATTTCACTTTGTTCTGGTTTCCTATTATTCATGAGCAATTCTAAGTTCTTCACATCCTCCCACAATTTCTGGTTGAATATAGGTTTCACATTGAAGTTGTTCTGTACTTTTTCCTTTCTTGAATGAGCTTTGAGGTGTCTGTTTGAGTTTCTCCTGCCATCTGGTATTCTGCACTGAGAGCCACGATCCACACTGTTAACTCCTCACCGGTATCATGTCTTTTTGCATACATTCAGAGGGACTTCTAAGATGCATCAGAAATCTACTGGAAAACCATTTGTAGTGGTCCTAATTCCCACATCTTGGGCTTTATGACATTTTGTGCTGGCTTGAGGATGCTCCCCTGTTGAAAAGCAAGCAGCTCAAAATGTGCCTTCCTCTTACTTTCTCATTGTCCAACATTCCTGCCCTCTTCCTGTTTTGGCATGCAGAAGAACCTGCTTTAAGACACAAACCCCACCACATTCACAAAACTAGATGGAGTGGCTTAGTGTTTGCCTTCAGGCAACAATTGGTGTTTATTCTCAGAAAGTTCTCCTTTGTCAATGCAGAGATTTTACTAATGAGCTGGAACATTGGCTCAACTCCAATAACTTGTGTGAAATAGTAAAATATTTCTTTTTCTTCTGAATTCACATTCACTGTGGGGCAAGACAGAACAGTGTGTGGGCTAAGTGTGGTTTGGATATAAATGTTCAGTACATGTTTTGATAATTTTCCCATTTAAAAAAGGTCTTAGACTTCACTCTTGTGTACTGCAGTAATTGTATTTCAGGGCAGAGGCTCATCTATCTATTATCTCCAAATGCAAACTGTTCAACAACTAGGATGTGTACTTTTATTAAAATGTAGTGTTCTAATAGGATTCCACTCTCTCCAAGGAGGCTTTTATATATACACCTGTGCTTATAAATATACACACACACACAATCTCATTAAAAATGATTTTGCAATGGGGGAGGAGGGCATTGAGTCCAAAAAGCTAAGTTTTATATATTTTATTCATAAAAACAGATTTGCAACAATTTATTAAAAATTGATCTCATGCAGTATAAGGTTATACAAGAAATTCTTCATTTACATTTTATTCTGGCAGTTCCAGTCTAGTTTAAAGCATTTTGTGCACTAACATCATTGGAAAATGCCATTGGGGCACAGCCTCTTCATAAATTTACAGTACATTTTTGCTGCAGTATAAAAGAACAGAAACATTAAATAGCTATATTCACTTGGTTGGTCTTGTTATCTGCAGTAAAGTAAAAAAAAAAAAAAAAAGTTATGGGAGAAACTACAGTATCATTGAGACAAAGAATGTACTGCATGGTTTAAACCTAATAAACGTCACACAGTCAGTATTCACGAAGTTACAGACACACACACACACACACACTCACCTCCAGTGGTCCGATACTTCTGAATTATTTTTTTTTTCCTGCTAAATTGGAATAATATTTCTACAGAGATCTTTGTGTATACATTATATACAATATTGTAATTTTCTCTTTTTAAAAATTAACATTCCTTTTAAAATAAACCAGGCCCTGATGATATTAATAAAGCAAGAGAATACTGTCAACACACATTGAGTGACGACGTCAGTGTTTAGTGCTTAAACAGAGTAATGAGTTCTAGTTTATCTGTGTTTATACTTACATGTTTTTTTGTTCTAAAAGCTACAGATATTTCCATAACCTCTCTTACTGTATGTGCCAAGTGAAATATTTTGTGATGCTCCTGATTGTACAATTCAGATGCATATTCATGTTGGTTTTGGCCACTATGAGGTGCATTTTGTTTTTAATGGAGATTTATGCTAGCTTGTCAAAGCTGCAGTTAAATCCCTCAGCTAATGAACCCCTTCGGCTGTGCTTCAGTCATTGCTGATTTGTAGACCTTTGTACCAATGTCATTCCAAAGGTTTTGTCTGAGGGGCACAAGTGTTGATTAAAGAAAACTGAGAGCCCAGTGCGTGCTTCATGTGGTTTTTTTTCCCCCTACTTTTAGCAAACAGCCCTGGCAGTGAGAGGACACATTTCCAGTCCCTTGGAAAAAGAAGCTGCATGTGTGTCTCACCCGTGCCTGAGGGTTTGGCTCCGGAGTTGGTCCAGACGGTACATCACTATCGCTCCTCCTAATTACTTTGGTTCAGGGAAAGGAGATGAAGTATAAAATCCATTGCTTATTTTCACAGTCCTTTCAGGATTCAGGTAAAATATTCTGTTGGCAAATTTGATTTGTCCTCTCCTATCCTCTACAACTGTCACACGTACGCAGGTACGAAGCAAACATAGTGTATATTCACATCTATGTGCCCTGCAGGCTTTGCCCGCAGCAGCAAAGTGCTGTGCCCTAATCCCTCCCCCCCAAGTCCACTAAATTAATTTTATTGTAGTTATGTGTGACACAATTCAAACAAATTAGGAAAAACAATTCATCCTGTGGCATTAAGACTTTACTACGCACCTGTCCTCAGTTTCCTGGGTTGTCAGCCCTAGGACTTTTTCAGACAGTTTAGTGTGTTATGGTTGGTAATGTTTATCCTGAAATAGGTGCAGAAACTTTGCTAAAAGCGAAGCTGCAGATGGTCAGCAGTCACTACCATTGCCCTGGAGAAGGGTGAAGTGCTCTGCCTGCAATCAGCAGCTCTCCAGCTGGTGGCAACTCAGAGCTGGAGCTTCAGGCTCTGCTTGGGTTACACGTACAGCTGCAAGGTAAAGGTGACCCTGCTCACAGCATTGCAGAGTCTCAATGGCACCCGAGGAATCATTTCTCACAATTCATCTTTCCTACTACACATCGTCCCTGAAATGAAAAAAAAGCAAGACTAACCAGTGCAGAATGTTTCCAGCAATTTAACACAACTCTTGTAAAAATGAGTGCATCTATTCCAACATGGTATAACTCGACCACTACATTTTCCTTACACGGATACAGTATAGAATTGCATGTTCTCAGCAGCCACGTAAAGCTCTGTGACATTTGAGTGTTTTTTGTTGTTTTTTTTCCTAGTGTCTTTTTTGCAAGATCCATATATCCCAGCCTCCTTGTTGCTAGTAGAAATTTTGGAAGAAACATTTTTCAGTGACTTCTAGGTGAAGAAATAAAAACTCCATGAATAAGGCTACAGATCAAACTCTTTGTGTCCTCCTTTGCTTTTTCACACGAGTTACGTGGGCACTCCTGTGACGAGGGCCTCAGCAGAAGTTCCTCTGCAGTAAGAGCCAATGTTACATGTTTGTAGCAGAGTTCTAGGTCAGATGTTTAGTCCAGTCATTGAGTACTTAAAAGCAGTTCAGGAAGCACTGATCTCTCCCTCCTACAGCCCTGAAACCATCACTCGGAAGGAGGGTGGCACGTGTCTGTGCCGAGGGCTGGCACTGGGGCTTACACACGGGCTGGCACAGCTGGCATCAACTCCTCCTATGGACGGCAGGTAGGCGTGATGAAGGATGGGCAGCTGCAAGGACAGCCGGCGCTGTATGCTGTGGGAGAGACGGGGAGAGGAACGTTAGCCAAGGGGCAGATGGAATACATCACATGGCTGAACTGCTCCCAGGCTGCTGCGAGGGAGCTCCCTGGGCCTGCCGCTGTGACCCACAGGGCTAATGCCGAGAGCACTGCGCTTGCTGATGCTGAACTCTGCCACCATGACGTTGTTTTCCTCTTGGGGAATTTTTCTGACAGGTTAGACATGACACTTAAAAAACTAAGTGGGCTTTCTCAACATCCCACAACCTTCTGAAATTTCCAGCCACCTCCAGGTTAATTGTTAGACTGCTAACACCAAGAAAAGGGAGGACCTTGAGTTTGCAAGGATGGTGTATGGCTTGGTGACCCCCACCCTTGCAAAGCGATCTACTGCCTGCAGAGCCCCATCCAACTGTGTAGACGTGCATGAGGTCACAGACTGAGTGAAGCCACGCATCACTTTGCACAAGGATGTCAGTACTAAGGATGGCACTTCTGCAACTCCAGCTAAAGCAAACACAGGTGCATGGTGGGAGGGATTTGGGACTGATGCCTTTTTCCTCTTTTAAGTAGTTAATCTTTAAAGTTTGGGTCTGTGCTTTTGAGGTGATAGATGCTTTTGAGTTCTGTCAGTCAATGCTATGGGACTGAGGAGCTGGCATTCTAAAAGCAGTCCTGCTCAGCACCCATACTAAAATTCAGTGTTCTGGAACTCAACATTCTGTATTTCCAAGTGGATTGGCATCATGATAACAGGTATAGTTTTTTTAAAAAAAAAAATATTAAATCATGCTCACAGGCTCATATAAGGCCTTTTCTTGGAGAGGATGGTGACATGAGAAAAGGGCTCTGTTACTCCTGTGCTGTGGATATACTAGCACCTTTCACAAAATCAAAATCCTGTTGAGGTTTGCCAATGTAAAAAATTTTTTTAGTCATTTTATCGTCAGGGTGGCTTTGGAGTCATTCACCCTTGAAACACAGAGACACTCCCTTAAGAGAAGAGAGATATCAAAGTGACTGAGCTGAAGACTGGCTTTTGGATTTCAGAACAAAAATGTCCATAGAAAGCTTTGTATAAAAGTATATAATACAGTTTTAAAGATAAAAATAGAGTTTTAAATTTATGTTTGCTCATTATCTGATATAATGACAGTGTACAGAAAGGTCTTTATAAGAGGTGTTTGTTTGAAAGCTATCCTTTGGACAGCCTTTTTGATTCAAATGACATTTAATAGCTTTTTTGCTTTGTGTTATGCAACAAAGACAGATACTAAGGCATCCATTGCACTGTTTGGGGACCAAGCAGTATAGCTTTTAAATTCAAACAGAAAGAAATGTTGAGTTTTTCTCTTTAGTTTCTTCACTACAAACTTTGGCCTGTTTATACAGAGGTGCAGTAGAAGTAGTTGTTGTCTGCCTACCCAGGAAACTCTTTCTCATTGTTTCTCAGTGTTTTCCCCCTCAGACCCCTTTTAAAAGTTTCATGCAATGTTAGCCCTCAGTGGTGATCATTCTAGTGCTGGCAAAGCATTCCTGGAACTAAACAAAATCCATTCATTGTTATTTTGCTACTGTGCTCGACTCTTCCTGGTGCTATCAATGAAGTCATGCCTTGTTCCCAAGGAGTGCAGAGGGGGCATGGCTTGCTGTTTCCCTGTGCTGAATCCTTATGAGCCTGATGCTGAGGATTGTCATTCTGTCTCTTGTTGAGGGGTCAAATGCAGAATTGCCTGAACTTATTTTCCCACCAGTGGAAATGCTTACTTTGTTCAACTGTTACAGACTTCTCATTAAAGGGCTTTTTGAAGCTACTCCAAGAGAATCCAGTTGCATAATCAAGTGAACAGGATTTTTTTTCATCCATTTCAGTGTTAGCCATACCATGGACAAAGCATGTTTATTTAGCTATGCCAATGGGGGCTGTAGTGGGTGGCAAATTTTGCTTCAACTGTACTTAAAAGCTTACTTTCACTTGAAAACTTGGTTCCTGGAATTGGGGCAGAGAACTGTAGCCTGGAGACTTGCACACAATTAAGATTGTAGACTAAACTCCTGGAGTGAAACACAATACAAAACAAAACAAGTAGCAAAATCCAAACAAACCTGGTATTTTTGCCTCATGTGAAAGTAAATTTTGTGCCTTGCCTCACTCTTTAGTTTTTTTTTTCCTCCAATATCAGTGATTTTCCCTTCTTCCACTCCTGACACATTTTGCCAATGCTTTGGGGGAAGCCCTAGGTATCAATACAGGCTGGAGGATGAGAGCAGCCCTGCCAAGAGGAAACTGGGGTGATGGTGGATAAAAAGCTGGACATGACCCAGCAATGTGTACTTGCAGCCCAGGAAGTAAATCATATCCTGGGCTGTATCAAAAGCAGTGTGGCCAGCAGCATGAGGGAAGTGATGCTTCCCCTTCTGCTCTGCTCTGGTGAGACCCTGCCTGGAATACTGCATTCAGCTCTTCTCATAAGAAGAATGTGGATCTGCTGGGGCGAGTCCAGAAGAAGGCCACAAAGAAAATCAGAGGGCTGGGGCATGTCTTCCATGTAAACAGGCTGAGAGAGCTGGTGTTTTTCATCTTGGAGAGGAGAAAGCTCCAGGGAGACCTTAAAGCTTCCTTCTGGTACCTAAAGGGGACTTAAAGGAAAGCTGGAGAGGGCCTTTTTGCAAGTAGTGTGAGGTTTCAAACAAAAGAGGGTAGATTTAGACTACATAAAAATGATTAATTTTTATGTGAGGACAGTGAAACACTGCCACAGGTGGCTCAGATGCCCCACCCCCAGAGACATTCAAGGCCAAACTGGATGGGGAATTACTGGTCTACTTGAAGTTGTCTCTGCTCTTTGCAGGGGAATTGGACTGGTTGACCTTTAAAGATCCCTTCCAGCCCAAACCATTATGTGACTCTAGGAATTTGTTTGAAGTTGTTCATCCTATATAGATATGTATGTGAAAATATATATATGGTCAAGTATTTTGGAGAGGTAATGGTTGGTAGAAGTGGGTCTAGAATCACAGGAGCTTCTTCTTCACCCAAGGAGATGGAAAGCAAAGATGATTCCACACACAGAGCACCCCCACTCATCAGGATTCTGTGTTAGGGCAAGTGTCCTCAGCTCTGTACACAAATACCATTTATTGAGAAAACAAAAAATGAGGTAAAACCTTGAGTTCCAGTGCCAATGCACATAGGAACACAACGTGATGCACATGGGAATGCACAGCACCAGATGGGGGTCAAAGCATTTGAAATATGTTTTGGTTTTGTTATAGGAAACCACTAATAAGATCCATCGGTAAGTGGGGGACTGAAACAAATTGCTGCAACAGTCAAACATCTGAAGTTCTGTGGGAGTGTATAAACTGTGTCTAAGCACTCAGGGATTATTTCAGTTAATTCTGCAGCACATTAATGTTGAACTTTAGCAAATGCAGGGAAGTTGGAGAAGCTTTAAAAGACTACAGTGGAGCAAGATGTTCTACTAGCAGTGAACTAACCATTCTAAACCTACCTTATTTTAATGACACATTTGAGTAAGGTCATAGACAGATCACAGATAAACCAGTCTCGGTGAAGAAACTGAATAACAAAGGCCTGTTCATGCTGAGGCATATGGCTGCAATGCAATGATCCAGTCACAACCAACTCTTTTGAATGAGAATTTTTTGTTACTTAAATTAACATAACTGGCTCCAGTTATGCTTTGAAGTTACGCTTTGAAGGTTACAAAAAACCCTGCACATAGAAATAGTCTATTAAGAGCACAAGTTTTAGTGGGGTCCTGCAGAAATCTGTCATCACCTCTACTTAGAGATCTGGAAGACTGTTACATGTGGTTGCTGTTAAAACGAGAATGGATTAAATTTTAATGGTGCCAAAAACTAATGACCAGGACTGGATGTAGGTCACTGATGAGAAGGGACAACATGCAGGAATGAAAGCACAGAGATGGATGTCTTTAAGGGTCACAGAAGATAAACCATTGAACGTGGCCATCATGCAGATAAGCTGACTGATGTGATCTTCAGATAAGCAGGACTGCCCATCAGGAGATATGAGCAGTTTGATGCTCATCAAAGCAGATGACTTTGCATGAGAGACAACTCATCCTGCTGGGAAAAGAATTATGTCTATTTTATACTGCTTCAGGCTGTTCTCTGGACCTGACATGTGCTGGCATGGTACAGTGTCTATCCACACAGCTAAGCATCCCCCAGGATTGTTGCTGAGCATTACCTGGGAGAGTACAAACGGATACAGCTGTGCTGGGGAACATGCTAAAAAATGGAAAATCGAAGTGCAATGCCTGTGCACTGGCACTGCTTTGCCTGCTATTGGAGGTGTTAATTTATACTGTGTAGACAGTGTAAACAGGAAAGAAAGCACCCAGCTCCTCTTATCTTATGGTCTGGCTGGGTATGGAACATTTTGCATGGCAGTATGGAAAATCAACTGGGTCCTGCCCAGCAGGAACTGCCAAGGGAACTGAGAACCGTCTATATTCATGCTCTAAGGCTGCTTTACAGTCATACAAACTGCATTTTCCCTAGGTGCAGGGTTCCAAATCTGAGCCAAGCACAAAAAAATTGTTTTCAACATTCTGATTGAGACAATGTCAACATTACCTCATCAACAAATGTGAAACAACTTCCTTCACTGAGGGGTGTGTATATTGTTGTGCCTTTACTTTGGGCACAGCTGTAAAATAAGGGCAAAGCTGTAGAATAAATTATAAGAACAATAACTCTTACAGTGAGCTAAATGTAGCACTAATGGTAAGAAAGAATGAAAAAATCCCAAATCAGCTCTTTTCTGGACTCTATAAGAGCTTTCATACTAGAAGATGCCGGTTCTCATGAGTGCTGACAAGCACAGGAAGCTGGGATGTTATTTTTTCCCACAGCCATTAAAGAGTTAAATCTTCTGCAGGCAAGTGATTGTCTTGACATCCTTCTTTCACAGGTTTATGACCAAGAGGAAATATTTATTAGAATAATGACCTTGAGATTTGTGTTCTTGAATAAGAAATAAGTTTCTCAGACTGTGACTACCTATCAGATACCCTCTGTATGAAGTGAAATGAGACAGAAACTACAGCTTGCTTTTAGCTTTTTTTTTTTTTTTTTTTTTTTCCAAAAATTATACATTTAGCAACCATCAAAGGACAGAAGTGCTGCCAGACAAGTTGCAAAACAAGCCCAGAGGTGTGGAAGTATATCTTAAAGAGTACAAACCTTGGAGAGAGGCAATCTCCTGTCAGAAAGTGGGAAGTCCTGAAGACAGCTATACCTCTCCTCCCTGGAAGATCCACTGTTTCTGGGCAGTGTGGCTCTGGTACTCATTCTTAGGGAAGGCATTGGCCCTCGGACCTGCCACAGTCACAACTGTGCAAATGCTGAATGACACTGTTTAGATTTATCAGGACTTTATTAATTGCTTTCCATAAATATCAGAGATATTTTTATCAGAGATAAATGTTCAGATTTGTATTGACCCACTCTCCAAAACCTTTAGGAAATCTCAGTCTTCTCATCAGTTATCACTAGCCTAGAGGAAGTTCAGTCATCACCAAATGTTTTTCTTTTTCTTTGTCTCTATTAAATCTGTATTGAGACAATTGGATTATCTGGGTGTCTGTGTTTTTCTTAGCATCTTTCTTAATGTAAGTGGGCCACATGTGGATGAGGCTGCATTCACACTACATTATTTCTGACAAATGGTGCTGAAAAAAACCCAGGCCTTTAATAGCTATGCATTAAAGCACTCTGCTGACCCCATGAAGTCATGAGAGCTCTCTCAGCAAGAGCCCTGCTTTTGTGAAATTACAAGATATTTCATCTACTGTGGGATTTCGTTTTGGTGCATGTGTGTGTGTGAATTAGCTTCTTTGCAGGTTTGGTTTGGGTTTTTTCTTTGAGTGCAAGGACAGATTTAGAAATCCACGTGTTTTCCTGCTCCAGGTAGTACAAGACAGTAGCTACTATCTGCAATCAAGGTTGCTGTTGCGGATGTAACGTGACTCATTCTAGTAATCTGTTTAATTTATTCTGTTTTTAAATAAGCTTTTAAATTGCCCAGGAGTCTGACAGCTATTAGCTCAGACACTGATGAAGCGATGCTCGTGTAACCAGGCTGCCGTAGGGAAAGAGCTGATCCGGGCACACCCGAGAACGGCTCTTCCCCGAGCTCTGGCCCATGGCAGGTCCTGCTCAGCTAGGGGAGGGTAGGACACAAGTTTATTGTATAGGTTCCTAGAGACAAAAGCTGACACCAGAACACTCTTTCCCCTCTGTAAATCTAGCCAGTGTTTTGTGCCATCCTCTCCTTGTAGCTGCAGCATTGTTTCTAAGGGAAACTACTTAGTGCAGGCTTTCCTGTGCCAAAACTCAGGTCCAGCTGCTATGGCAACGTTGAAAAGCCCTCAGGACATTTTTTATTTCTCATCTAGCTTAAGAATGTAAAGGAACAAAATGTCTATGTACACTATGAACCCCTCTAGCTGGTGTGGGGAAGGACTTGGACTTCTGACAAGAGTCATAAGACATTTGTGCACATATGTACAACCTCTTCTCTCCTCCACACACTGGTGGCTTAGCACAGCTCATCTTGTAACTCTATATAGAAATTTTGGACATCAAGCTATAGATGTTTCCAGCAAGAGAAAAGAAGCATGTTGTTTTGCTTTAGGGGCACCTTAGGATCTACAGCCCCTGATATCCTCTAAGTTCCACTGGGCTGGTGAGCTGGTGGCAGGGAGGCATCACAGTACAACGTTGCTGCCTACTGGAGCTTCAGGAGGTGCCTTTCACATTCCTTGCTGCTGATGTTTCAGGCTCTCTCTGTAGCCTGGGCTGGCTGAAAGGGGGTTATAGTGAAGGTCTGTCCATTAAAAAAATCGTGGAAGGGAAATAATGGGCTTTGATGAAATGTGTGAATTTAAATTAACATTTTGTCAGCAAGGTAATGATGTATACTTACTGTTCTGGAGAGTTGATGTCTTCTATGGGATCTTTGCTTGTTCTGGAAGGGTCTGATGAGCCCCACTGTGCTGGTGGATTTTGATCAAGATGATTTTTCAGAATGGCTTTCTCACCATCTGGATGGACAACACATTCAATTTTACTTTACTGTGACAAAGTGACCATTTAAAAATTGTTTCATTTTAACTTTTTCCAGATATCCATAATGCCACAAAGTAAACTCATACTACCTATATTCCAATATAGTCTCAAGCTTTGCCATGAGAGTTTGGTACTCCTATGTTTTGGATGATGTGCTCCTCCATAAGAACCACCATGAAGAAACAGAAAAGTGACAAAAGTGACAACACGCTCTCTCTTGGGCTATGTGAAAAAATAATGTAACTATACCATTCTTGCAATTAGAGATTGTAACCTTTTCATAAACCCTTCTTAAGGCTTTTCCTACAAAAACTATAATCTCATTGATGTATAAACCCTTGACACTCCTACCATCACACAGGCAATTAAGTGCTATATTTTGACTATCTGCCACTGCTATAATTTTTAGCATGGAAACATGATTCATATCATTTGGACTGGTCCATAGGCTGTCCACAGCAAGGACAACTAATGATGTCATTACACTCTTTTGTTTTCTGCATAGTGATAACAAAACAGTTCATAATTCTTGATTCCCCTGGGTGTCCTGGGAGTCCACAGCTAGCTGTGCTGAACCCCATGGCATCATTCCCCCTGAGAAACATGGGCAAACACAGCCATTTTGAGAAGATCCTTTCTGTTCCTGCAAGCTTTTTCAAAGTCTCTTTCTGTGGTAAGCCAAATAAAATCACACGGAAAGCATCTGAATAATGAGGGCAGTTCACAGTTTTCATAAATAATTACAGAGAGCTCCAAATCCATCACCAGCAGTTGTTTGCCACACAAACAGAGAAGCAGTGATTGCTGCAGGCATTGAGGCAGCATGGAAGAGGAGTCTGAGGTAAGTTCTTGAAGAGGGTACTGGAGGATTTGAACATAATAGTGGGTATGAGGGGGAAAAGCAGGAGAAGAGTGAAGAAAAAAATAAAAACTACAAGAAAAAGCTGGAACATTTTGAAGGGTTAACCTGCTTTTCTGTTGTACTCATGTTCAGAAGCCCCAAATAACAGGTCCCAGCATACTAGGAATATATGTGTTATCAACAGGCACTGGGGGACAAAACAAGCAGCAGAAACACAAACTGAGGAAAGAAGCTGGAAGCATAAATGTTTTGAGGGCAAACTCCAACATCTGTAATGGCCTTCCCAGCAATTATTTGATAGTGTTCACTTCATGCTGTGAAAAGCCTAACAAGCAACCAATAACCAAGTGTGCAGGTGAGGAGGCAACACAGTGCAGACATGGGCATCAGTAGCTCAGAAGAGGAGACAAGATTTTTCACCCATGTTGCAGTGAAGAGAAGAATTTGTGTGAGAAAGGAGGTGACCAGAACATATGAAACTGCTTTGGTTGGGGCAAAAAAATGGCAGTAAAAGAGAGCTGAGGAATTCAGTTGTGCAAGAGGAATGCTTAAAATTAAGAGATGGCAGAATTCAGTGATGGTTTAGATGTGAAGGGAGTACAGCAAAGAGTCAAATCTGGCAGTGGCTAAGACAAGCAATGAGGTTTATCATCTCAGGGCAGCCTGGAGTTTGCTGGTGTGGCATTTACTGTCACAAGAGTTCAGTTTTTATTTTCGGCACATTGCATTTCTTTGTATATCAAGTTTGACATTTGCATAAAAGTCTTGTGATGTCTATAAACAGACATGTAGAAAAGAACAGTTTTTACTTCCATGATTAAAACCAACACTCAGTCCTGGGCTGATCTAAGCTGACAATGGAAACTGCTGACTTTTTGATATAGACCAAAGTAAAAATTTGAGTAATCCTTGTAATTAGGGATGGAAGAGCTCTAAATTTAATTATTTTAGGGTTCTAACTCCTTTGGCCAAGACAAGCAATTTAACGTTTTACAAAGCTGCTAAAGATATAATTCTTCCTCAAATGATTGGAAAATGCAACTGTTGCTGTTTGGGAGTATGTTATTTAATAGAATAATCTGTGTTGTACACACTAAAGGAGTTCCATGTACTTTCAGATGTGCTGAGAGAGAGAGAAGGAGGTGGTCCTTGTCAAAAAGGTGGGGGATTTACTTTAGAGTAGAGCAGAAATCATATATTCTCTTCCTACTCACCTCTCAACACCAACTGCCCATATATCACCGTGTGTAATTCTTAATAGACTCTTTTCTACCACTCTTGCAGATGACTTGCCCTTAATACACTGAATAAATTTCTGCATACAAGGCTACCAAATGCAGGTTTTATGTATATCTAGAAAATACAGACAAAATGCACATAAAATTGTCACTTTTTTTTTATTTTATTTGCTTCTTTCAAAATTAAAAAAAAAAAGGTAATTCTTATTTGTTAAGCATTTTGGGAGAGGAGTCGTTAAGTTTTTATTTTGCAGCTATGGAAACTAGAATATCTTTATTTTCCATTTACCTTTCATTTAAATAATGAAGAACAAGATTCTCACTTAGTCATATGCTTCTGGGAGCTGGATCTTAAAGAAAAAACACTATTGCCATATGCACTTAAAAAACTTAGAAAACTAGTTTTATAAACGTGACAACTACAAGGAAAGAAATTAAGGGTAGTGGTAAACATTTGATTTCCCAGTTTCCCCTGGAAAGTGTAGCAGAAGTTATATTTGATAACTTCCTATAGCCTCTTCCTCTGTCCATTACGTATGTCACTAGGAAAACACCCTTCATTCCCAGGGCACTGTCTGCCACTGCAGATTCTACCCAGTAAATTGCACCAGGATGATGTAACTACCTTTTAAATTGAAATTACATTGGCCAGAAGCACCTTCTAAATAATTTTCACCTTTGTAGACCTCAAACCGGAACTCAGAAGCCTGGATGAGTGATGCCCGAGCACTTTCCATTCAGAAAGCTGTCGGGAGAAAAGACAAATACATCTCAAGGGCCTCACAGAGCACTCAGCAATGGGCTCATTATAAAACAAAGCTTGCTGCCAGTGGTTGGTGAGAGCCAGAAGGCTTTACCTCAGGACCTTTGCCTACCTGTAGCAAAGAAACAGCTTCCATTTACTGAGCTGTGAGCTGCAAGAGCACACCTGATGCACACTGCCCAGGGGCTCAGCCAGAGGGTCACTGCTCCCAGCTGCTCTCCTCTCCCTCTGCCAGGGGTGACTCAAAATCACTCTGCAACCTCCTGCCACCAAGATTACCTGGGCAGGCTTAAATGAGCCATGCATTTTAACAACCCTCATTCAGCTGCAGGCAGAAAGCACCAGGTGACTGATGATGCTTCAGTTTCTTCCAAGAGCTTAGAAAACATATTTTTTTTAACTAGAGGCTTGTTTTGTTGATGTTTGTACACTGTAGCTTTATTGAACATCTTCATCATTACGCTTTAGTGGCAATATTCCTCTGATGGCTTAGAACTGGATGACAGAACTACTCTTCATCCAATATCTTTCAATTCTACTGTTGTTTCTCTTTGCTAGAAAGCATATATTATGCTTCACAAAGGAGCAAGTGTGGTTTAATAAGGTCTTATACCATATGGCAGAGATAACTTTGCTGATTTACTAAAGAGCTCAGGAAACTTTAAAGCTAGAGGTAGATTTTGAAAACCTGCTGTAATTTTCCTCTGTTCTGTTGTTTGGACTGAAACATGACTAGCCAGTCTCTGTTTTTCATGTGAATAGGGTATTAAGAAAGTAAACTGAAAGGAAAAATAAAAATCATCACATCATCTGCTGGGTAATCAGAAAAAAGTTCTCCTGAAGTAAGCACACTGCACTGGCAATCTAAATCATATCTTCTGATAGTTGTGTTTTGAGAGGAAGATTTTTTTAAAAAGAAAAGCCAGTGAGATTCAGCTCTGACTTATACTACTTTAAATCAGAAGAAATTCCCTTTACTACAGATTTGTTTCTGTGCAAGAAAGGTACTGAACCTCTGACAGGTTGGTCTCCCTGTTGAAATAGAAAGAGCCTCCAATTTCAGGATTGAATCCATTTGTTAGGCTTCATAGAAACTAGCATACATATCTCTATATATCTCTATAAAGAAAGGAACTATATCCTTGTTTCAAAACAGCATCCCTCTAAAGGAGTTATTTTTGAAAGCCCTTACCTTTGAATCTATTTTTCAATCTCAACCTTAACGCTTGAATCGCATGAACTTCACAGAAATAATATTTCCCCCATCTATCACAGATGAACTCTGTTTTGCTTTGCATCTGTGAGCAACATGCCTTTGAAAACTGTTTTTCTTTGAGCTGCTTTTACATGGGGAAAAACTAACACCAGGAAACATCAGAGTGGGGTGACAAGTGACAGTATGTAGGCATATCTGACATGTAAATGAATGCTCCCAGCCCATTTACAGCAATGAGTAAAGACTCTTTCTGCCTTAAAACAGGCAAGGTTTTCTGAGCAAGGATGGGAGAAAACCTGCAAAATGGGTTTGCTCATAAGAAGGGACTGTGGCAAGGCTGTCTCTGGCTTCTTCTGTACATCCCATAGAATGGCTGTCACTCCTTAACTTTTCTGCTATGCTTCTCTGAAATGTACTGGCCAGAGGAAGATTCTTCTGCAGGATTTCTTCTGAGCTTTGCTTTATATGAAACTCCTTCAATCCATGATTTTGTGAATTATGCCACATGCAAATAATTTCATATATTAAAATATCAAAACGAAGTTGAGTAAAATAGTAAGATTCCAAGCATATAAAAATTATCCAGTTCCCACAAACCACACAGCACCTTTTCTCTGTGTATTTGTCTCTTCAGTAGCTTTTATCTCTGCTGAAACTTGCACAGCAGAAATAACTTCCACCTTCATGAACTCTCTCCTCTTTCTGACACACTGACATAGGTGCAAGGAGCCCTTTTGGGAAGCTCTGGTTTTTGACCATGTAAGGACATTTCTTCCCTAGCACCGTGTGGCAAAACCTTCCTCTTCACACAGCATCACAGCCGAGGCACTTGTCCTCCTCTTTTCCTAATGTCAGCCTGGCAAACACAGCCGTGCCTCCCAGCCTGGCTCTTGCTGAATGGCTCTGCCAGTTTTAGGGGTGGCCTGAGCCAAGTGCTGGCTTGCCCCACACCCTGTCCCTGCCTCAAGACCAGGCTATAATGTGACTCTGCCACTCCAGAAAGGCCACCAGATCCCAGAAATGCCAAGGGAGAAGTTAATGTTGCCCTGTGCAACTTTAACTTCTGACCTGAGCTGAGGTCACTAGCAGGCACGGTGACTCAAAGTCATCTGAGGAATGTAGGAAATGAAGTCCAGGGGATGTCCTTTTAAATTCATCTGGGGAAGCCATTTGAAGTCTCAGAGCCATAGTCCGTGGAGCGTGCTGAAAACTGCTTGACCACACAAAGCCATGTAACAGTGCAGCTAAAAAGCCTGCACTAAAAGAAAGCAATCAAGCCATAAACCACAAATCACATTTTCCTAATTGCTTTTCTTACATAGCCAATTGCTGTAGATGTCTCAGGGACATTATGCATTTGTGAAAAAGAAATGAGTGTCTCAGATAATATCTCTCTTTAAATGAGATGTACTGAAATGGGCTGTAAAGAAGGAGACCCTGTGCCAGCAAAGAGCTCCTGGGATACACCAGGAGCTGTTGCTGTTAAAAACTAACCAGGAATCCCAAAGTTATGAAATGCTGCCTGAGGTCAGGCAGATACAGAAGTTCACAGCTGTATCTACCTATTTCGGATAAAGTAATTTCACTTTCGTGTCTTAAATCCATATGTTTGATGAAAATGAGGGTGGTGGGGAAGGAAGAGATTAATAAAACAACCTCCTTTTGCGTTTGGCTATAGGAATAAGGATTTTTAACTCTGGGCAATTTTTATAGATTAGAAGCCTACTGAAGCGTACTATGACATTAAAGTTTGATTAGGGCTTGTTCAAGATGCACTGCCTAAATCCTCTGTTATGATCTGTTCTGTGAAGAGCAGTGCCCTGAGTTTGTGTAAGCAATAGCAATGGGGTTATGCTACATGACATTCTCCATGTGAGCTCCTCCAAAACAGCAAGGTGTTTTATGAAAACAATTCACATAGAAGTGAACCACAAAGGGAATGTGAAAAATTATCAGCTATGATTTTTAGGTCCAAGCCAGCTGCTATTTTGAGCCTCTCTGCTGTGTTCCTGCTCTCCCAGCTCACTTTTTTTCACAAGATCAAGGAAGGTGCAAACCTCATCATCACCTTAAAACCAATATTGGACTGGCTTCCCCTGTTGCACAGTGGGTGTGAGAGAGATGGTCACTTCTAGGTCACTCTAATAGATTATTTACAATTCTGAAGCTTCACTCAAGTACCACCAGGGATGCATAATTTCTAGTTTCTGTACTTTCCTTTACTGAAAGCTCATGAAATGCATAGCTACAGAAAGCATAGTCATGTCATTCAGAGTTAGCTTTCCTGTAGCCGTAAGGGCCAGAATTTTTTTAAGTACCATTTAAGCGATGTCTGTTTGAATCTGCACAAAAGCAGCAGTGACTCAGCAGCGTGAATTCTCCAAAGTCTTGTTATTTTGGTTGGAATGGCAAATTTATATTAAGCGCATAGGTTGGCTATTGGGAATGGGGATGGTGAGAGAAACAGACAGGAGATTCAGGAGTAGATAAGGGACAGGGAAATATGGAAAGATAAGAGGCAGAAGAAATGGAATTGGAGGGACAGGAAAAAGCTAGCAAGGGTTGCTGATCACAGTGGCTCAGAGCCTGGAAGTATGAATATTTAATGTCACTTGTGCCAGAATCAGGATACACTATAAGATGCATGCACGGATTATTTGCCACTAGGTGTGGGACCAAGCTTCAAACCACTTCTGCAAATTGGGATCCAGATCTTCCTCATTCCCAGGAGAGTGGATGCTCTAACCTTTTCATATAAAGTTGGACAAGGGAAAGCATCTTTCTCCACCTATCCCATTTTTTTGTGTGGAGCTTTATGTGGTAGGTCCATTGAGAAAATTGTGTCCAGCAGCTGCATAGAATATCTGTCCTGTAAATCCAACTAATAAATAGTTCCAAACTACTCTAGACATTAAGGCTCCATGCTTACGGATGATTTTAAATATGCACCCCACAGCAGAAATGTTAAAGCTGGGGCGCTGCACTGGGGGAAAATTAGGAAAAGAGACAATCTTGGATGCTGCTGCTTAAAGCAGCAGTTAGGCATCAATGTCTTTTGTAGACATAGCCACAAGTAAGTGCAGAAAGGTTATATTTTATCCTTGATTTCTTTGCCAGCCTCCTACTGCTAATGGAGTGCATCTTGCTGTGGGAAGCATCCATCCTAAAATTATACCCAGTGTATTTTTTGAGAATCATTTTTTGTTTCTCATACCCAAACTCAGATGGGCATTTGGCACAATGCAATGTATCTTTTCTGCTTGAAATATTATTCATGATTTATCATTTTTCCTGGAGCATCTGACATGAGAGGAACATTCTATGTGTTCCTTTCAAACTGCCTCATCCCACTCACTGATGTTAGTTCTTGCTCCTGATCTCAGCCCAATAATCACACGCCTCCAGCAGCTATTTACGTTTTCCTTTTCCTCCTTTCCCCTCTTTTTTTTTTTTTTTTTTTACTTTTAAAAAAGACACTGGGAACTCTCCCTTTTTCTCCTTTTTGCCACAAGTTATGCAACCCATTGTATACCCAGGCTAAAACAAAAGGTGCAAGAAAAAGTAACCTTATCCAACCAAAATTTCAGTATACTTCAAAAACATATGTGAACTGTTGCTGTTGTTCTAAAATTATTCTTCAGATTTATTCATAGGAGTAACTTCTGTCCCACTGAATCAAGCCTATGGTGCCGCATCAATAGGAAGCCTGAGCCCTGAACCTTGCAGTGTTACCAACATGCAAGATACAGATTCCAAACACAGAGCAGCCAGTTTTTCACACACCATTGTAATAGTCAGCTGTACAAAGCTATTTGCCAGAAGTCACAAAGTAGATCCATTCTAGAGTCAGATATGGAAGGTGGGTGTCCTGGCTTCCACTTTTATTGCACTATGCACCAGATTTTACTGCTTTCCAAAAAGCAAAATGGCTCTAATGGAAGCAATTCTCTTGCATGTATTTCTTCAGGGAGTGATGCAGGAGACACAGGAGAAACAACTTAGGAATATTACAGTTGTCATTAAATCCTTTTTTATCAGTTCCTAGGGAAGAATTTTCATACATGAGTGGCTTCAATTCTGCATTTAGAATCCAAATCAGCACTGAAATATTTACATGCTTCTCTTTTATGTGCTTGATAGCAGTGTCCAAAAGCAGGATTTCAGCATCCTAGTCAGGCAAGCACATATTAAGCTCGGCTTAAAATTCTGCGATTTTCCTCTCTCCATGCAGCACAAAAAAACTTGACTTTGGAACATAAGTACACTTCTAAAAGTTTCCCACTTCACCATGTGTTTTACAATAGAAGACATATATACGGAAATAACTACTCAGTGTAGTTATTCCATGTAGCTTATTATGTGAATCTGCATACTCTCAGTAATTCAACCAAAATATTTAAACTGTCTTACCAAGAAAGCACTTTCTGAGTGCTCTGAAACCAATTCAATGAGATTGCTATTCCAAGGTTTGGCATGTTAAGCTAAAAATGGATTTTATTAACACTCACCTTTGCTGTCTGTGAAGTTCCGTATACTAAGAATGTCATTGAGGTCCTGATAGTGGTTCTGCTTAATGTACGTTGTTTTCTCAGGAGTGTCCTGAAGTTGCATTGTGACCTCTTCCAAGTCTTTGTCCAGCTGCAAAACAAGGAGAGTACAAATCCTTCAAAATTCAAGAGTCCTTTCTTCAGGTATCAGCACTGAGGCAGAGCTTTCTATAATTAGATGGGAAGGCAGGGGGTAATGCAATTACTACCCTGTGACAAATACAGTTTTCTTGTAGCACTACTACACTGCCTCTAAAAATAATGCTACAAGTGAAAAATTGTGTTCAGCTGTGATACTGCACACAGGGAACAGGAGAGGAATGAGCTTTAGTAGTTGACAAGTAGTAGTAGTAGAAGCAAATCAGGTGTACTGACAAATGAGAAAGATATGGGTGTAAGAGAGCCCAGTCTGAAAACTTCTCAACTATTTATTACCTACATGTAAAATTGTGGCATACATAGCTATAACCATTTCATCCATCAAATTATCAAACATACAGGAGAATATGGCAAGTGAACTATGCCATAAGGGAATTATGGCACCTCCAGTGACTGACTGCAGTCAACTCTTCCAGGAATGCACTTTTAGCACTGAGCAGAGCACAGTGTGCTCTCCCCAGAGGCTGACTTGTACTCAGTTGTCTACAGCCCCAAAGGAAAATTACAAGAAACAAGCTTCCTAATCCTCTTTGTGAACAGTTGTGCAGGGTGTGGTGTCCAGAGTATGTCCCACTCACTACCAGCTTAACTGAATTTTAAAACTGCTGAATGTAGTTTTGTGTTATTCCTTATAGAGCTGGAACATAGCAACTCAGACTAGATGAGCCAGAGATGTAGATTCTAGCCATGGTAGGGCAAGCTCCAAATCTCATTGACAATGAAACTGATTTGGACCCTCTGGTTCTGGGAATTTAATCTATTTAAGCAAAATCCAAAAGAAATAAGCAAGGGCCTGCAAGCACTAATGTGGCTGCTCTGATCAGCCTTACCTGTGCTCACCATCATGAGACTTCCAAGGCACAGGCTGAGATCCTGTGTTAGGAGGCTTAGTAGAAAAAAAAAAAACTACGGTAGAGTAAAGGAACAGAAATAGCCAGCAGGCAGCTAGGCCTTCATTAAAAATTTCAAGGCTCTCACATGAAAGGGACCTGGGAAGCTGAACTAAATTTTTTTAACAAGGCAGAGATAACTTTTACTTTTGTACTCTTTGGTAGCCTGAGTAAATACCTTTTAGTTACCTAGGCAATTGTCATTACTTAAGATCTGGGCAAAGAAATAACTGTTGCAAAAAAATAGTTTTCTTCAAGGTATAAGAATACAGATTGGACAAGAACATGTTAATTTATTTATGATATGATCAGTTATGGTTATCTTGTCTCAAAAGTTGGGCAGTCTTCAAGACTGGTTTGTCATTGTTTCAGGCCTACCGAGCAAGGATGGACACAACTATGAATGTACATGCTATAGCTCTAATCGAATTCATGCACTTCATGTACTCAGCCTTTCCCTCAGCAGGTACTGAAAAAACCACCACCTCTGTGCCAAAAGAGTCAGCTTACATGTTCATAAAGGTATTTTTCTACCTTAAGAAAATATGCAATTCTGTTTCATGGAAGATGTAAAAATCTGTCTAGCAAGTTTTTGAGCAAATTCTCAGAGAGGTCGAGAAATAACAGCAACAGCAGCCTCAGAACTCAACCATAAACAGGAACAAAGACAGCCCTTAAGTGCCCCTGGGGCTGCGGATCTCTGTTATGCTCGCTTGTAAAGGTTATGCTTCTGAAGCTGCGGAGCTCAGCATGTCCATGTGAAGCAGCAGGGTAATTGGCCTGTCACAAATAAATAGGGCAAGTTTAATTCCATTTTGCTAAGGCACATTTTCATTTCATCACACCTGCTATGTATCTGCTGTACTAGTTGGCAATCCATATAAAGTGTCTCTTTCCTATTATTGCTACCAGGAAAGTTAACTTTTTTCTCTAAAAAGTAATCAGCATTTAAGCAGACTGCAGAATTGCAACAAAAAACAATGAGAAGTGAAGTGCCTAGGCAGTATATACAGTAAACAATACCTCTGTAATCTTCATTCTCAAGCGGTGGTTCTCTGACTGCAATCCTTCTAGTCGAGATGTGCTGGCCTGATTGACGCTGGTGACTGATGTTGATGTTTTTGAATCTTCTTTCTTTTGATTTTGAGTGAACTGAAACCGTCTGTTCTGTGTGGCTGCATCTGGATTTGTTCGCAGTGTGATGAGCTGAAAGGTTGAAAAGCCTTAAGAAATCCTGTTTTATTTTTGCAGCTATTTATTTTGTATCTCAAAATACTGAAAGGCAAACCAAGAGCTCCTTTTTGACTTTCAAGTATAAAACTCAGGAAAGTGAGATCTGCTTGCCATGTGCACTACTTGAGATGATTTCTAAATAACTTTACAGAATAGGTTGAATAAAAATGATTATGAGAAAGGAAGCATTCAAAAAAATTAGGAAAAAACTCATTAAAAAGATATTTATCTGGATTTTAAATATATTAAAATATATTCTATCAAATTTAATCTAATATTCTATCAAATGTATTTTTTTCCTTCATTGATATGCTTATACTTTCAAAGGATATATTCCCTCTTCAAGAAAAAAAAATCAACAAAACCTTTCTCTTCCCAAGCACAGTTTTAACTGAAATTTTTCCTTTCCTACTGTTACAAGTAACACTCAAGCAGCGAGAGACATGAAGCAGGAGTATTAACAGAGAGAACTCATGGGAGATTGCACTCTGGAGATAACAGAAACTTAATTAGTTTTTAGAAACCCAAAATAAACCAAATCTGCTCAAACAAATTAAATAAGCCACTTAAAAAAAAGGTTAACCTTAAACATATTTAATTTAAGCAAATATAAGTAAAATTTAACACTCAGTGACAATGTGAAAATATCACCTCGACATGAGGAGAGAAAGCTACCGCTGTTTGGCAGCGGGGAGAGAGATTCTCAGATTACTCTAGAGAACACAAAATTTATGCTACCAAGCAGCATACATATATATCTGGATACAGACAAAGCTAAAGGAGCTCCCTGCCTTGAGAGGATAGGCATAGAATCATGAATCCAAAGGTGCTGAGTTGTCTGAAAAGAAAGAATGGACAATCATTTTGTATGCACAGCCCAGACAAATTTTGTGATATAGCCGCATTTTGGAATTGATCCCTCTTATTCTTAAGGGCCTGGAACTGTTCAGGAGCTCCAGTGGCATGAAGTAAGGCCCTAACTTCTGGTCAAGAGACATCTGACTGCTCAGACTCTGAAGAGTGTGGTCCCTGGCTTGTATTTACAGAGCAAAGCTGCAGCTTGGGATGATACTTGTAGATAATACATTTAATTTTTTAGGTGGTAAAGTAGATGGAGAAAGCTAAGGTGCTCTGCTTCTTCACCTTAGTCTTTACTGGTAAAAACTGCCTTCAAAAATTCCAGACCTCTAAAGTAATTGAATACATCAAGTTCAGCCAACATGAAAAGTTGTGTGCCTGAGGATTAAGAGAACTGGTCCATGTCATCATAAGGCCACTCTCAGTTACTTTTGGAAGATGAAGTTGATTTTGAGCAGTTTTTGAGAATTGGAAGAAAAGAAACGTCACAGCTGCATTCAGGAAATGTGAGAGAAGAATATGGGGAAATGCCTCCTCTCCACCTTCACCTCAGTACGTGGGGCATGCTGCAGTAAATCCTCTGGGGAGCCATTTCCAAACATATTAAGAGCAAGAACGTGATTAGAAGCAGTCACCATTGATTTATGAAAGAGAAATCCTGCCTGACCAACCTGATTTATAGCTTTCTTCAGTGAGATGTCTGGGCTGGTAGATGAGGGAAGAGAGTTATTTTTCTTGACTTAAGCAAAGATTTAACACTGTCTCCCAGAGTATCCTCATAGTTAAACTGATAAAGTGACTGGGCAAGGGACCTCTGAAGTGGATTCAAACTGAGCTGAACTGACAGGCTCAGAGGATTGTGGTAGCCAGTCACTAA
This sequence comes from Pseudopodoces humilis, assembly GCF_049639895.1. NCBI lineage: Eukaryota > Metazoa > Chordata > Aves > Passeriformes > Paridae > Pseudopodoces > Pseudopodoces humilis. The sequence goes on from NC_142200.1 coordinate 60,958,765, forward strand.
TGCTGTTCCTCAGTCTGGAAGGAAGTGGGTCTGGGCCAACAAAAACCTCCTAAGGCTAGGCAATGGGAAATACTAAGTCCTTCCCTTGAGGAGAAATACATCCCAAGCACCTACCCAAAGAGCACGAGGGCTGTTTGGCTGGAAAGTGCTTTTAGTATGAGCTAACAGTACCCTGGGCCAATGGAGGTGATCCTTCCTTCCTACTCAGCCTGGGCAAGAGCACACCTGGGGTGTCGTGTCCAGGTGTGGGCTGCCCAGAACAAAAGAGAAATAGGTGTAGTAAAGAAAGCCCAGAGAAAGGTCACAAGGATGGCAAAGAAGGTCACAGCCCTTATGATACTAGTAGAGACTGATTATTTAGCCTTGAGATGGAAGACATTGCAGGGCGATGACATTATTCATGTGTATTCAAAATATGATGGAAGAGAGTAAAGAGGATGGAGCCAGACTCTTCTCAATGTTTTGCAGTGAAAAGGAGGGAGACACAAGCTGAAAAACAAAAATTTTCACTTAAACATCAGAAAAAACTTATCCTATTGTGAATGTGGTCAAATGCTGGTAGAGATACTCAGAGGAATTGGGAATTATTCATCTGGAAGTAACCAAGACCCAACTGCTTAAGATCCTGGTTATCTTCCTGAGCCTTCTTAGAGGGAAGTGAATTCACTCTCACAATTCTTTGTTTCAAATTAGGCTGGTTGTAATGACTGATGTACCTAAGTCCCAGACCAAAAACTACATGAAAATGAAATTAAAGGTAAAAAATGGTAATTAAAAAGTTTCTAAAAGCAGCAGGCAGAAGCGTTACAAGATAAAAGTTCTGGAATTTGATGTGGTCTAAGTTAAAACTGAATATAAGTATGGCCATTGAATCATCTTCACCTGGGAGTTTATAGCTAAAGATTGGGTGTTTTGCAACAGGGACAAGGTGTAATGAATTCATTCACATGGTGTGGACTAGATTAAAAAGTCTATGGGCAATATTGTTGGCTCATACTCTACCAAGATGAGCTTTTTAATTTTTTTTTCTACCATTAAGTCAGTGGAACTTATATCTTGTTGTCTTACATCTGTGCAGTTTCAATTTTCACAAAGGGTCAATGTTGAATATCCACAGAGACAATTGCAAATAGGCATAAAATGCTACCAATACAGAAAACAAATGTTTTAATCCCTAGAACTGATTTTGTCTTGCTGCTCTTCAGGAAACTGGATCATAATTAATGTGTTAATGCCATTGCAGCCAGAAATGGTATACACTTGCTGGGCAACTACAAGTGAGGCCAGTGCTCTGTCTCAAAATGGATGGAGTAGAAAAAAACGGAAGGACATGGAAGCTTCATAAACATGGATAAGCTTGTGACAATTCCTTCATGAAGACAGAATGCATGTTAGGATTTTTTCTTTTAAAAAAGTGAAGAGTATTCTGGAAAGAACCACAGACATCTTGGTCCTTAAAAAGATAATTAGATATAGAAGTTAATTTCTTAGAGGAAAAATATACATAACAGGTGTTTGAATTCTGCAGATAACTTCTACAAATTAACCTTGAATGCAGAAATCTATAATAGCTTTAACAACGTTCGGAAAGTTTTTGACTGGATAACATGAATGTGTACAAGTTAATGTAAATATGATGCAGTATAATGCTATCAACATTTGTACCTTTACATGGAGATGGTAATGAGCATTTTTTCCTCTGATCCCTCTTACTCTGCTATGGGATTTTCCTCATGTTTTTTTTTTGAGGCACTCGATACCGAACAAAATGGCAGTGGACGAAGTGGACAGACATTTAACTGGAGGAGTACAGTAATTGCCTCGCTATAAGTAAATAAGATTAGTGGAGCTGACAAGAAGGAAGGGGAAAATGTCATGTTTCATTCCTTAATGTGTCTACATTGTTGAGTAGTTGCCTATTTAGATTCATAAAAGGGCTGTGGGATAAAATTGAATTTCAGCACTGTTGACACAGGAGACTGCTGAAGATTAGTTAAAAGGAATGCACTTTACTTGGTATAGCAGAAAAGTAGTGGCACTCATCTAGCTCAGAACCACATTACTGCTCGCATCTGTCTGGTCAGTTTAGTAAATGAGAAAGTGCAGTCTTCCAGGTCTTCATTATCATCCCCTGTGCTTGATGAGCAACAGGCTTTAGTATTCACCAGAAATCTTCCTAAGTCACCAAGATTGTATTAATTTATGACATAATTGCTTGAGAGGAGAGATTTGGTGCCTCTCTCACACTAACATCTTATCTAGAGGTACAAATTAGGTAGTGTTGGATATAATCTTTGGTGGTGTCCAGATGAGGTATTGTACAACCTGTGCTGGAGCTGAGGGGAGAGCGCTTGCCAGCTGTCCTGCTGTGACTGTGGCACAGCACAGCCAGAGGAGATGTAGGACAATATATACGAGTGATAGAACTCTCCAGCTGTGAAAACACTCACATGGGCATTGGAAGTGCTGCATTCCAGTCCCTGCTTCAACATCTTGCTTTTGTACCTTATCCAATGATGAATTTTATTGCTAAATAGCTAAGCATTTGGAAACCTGACAGTACATGGAAAGAGGTTAGGGACTTCATGCTGGGGTGCATTGATTCATATTTGTATTTTGGGTAAAAAAGAACTGAGAGGAAAAATGAGAGTAGGGTAACTGTGGTTTAGAAGAAGATCAGAGGAAGGGGTTAAAAAAGGAATCAGAAAAGTAATTTCAGAGCCTGTGACAAGAGAATGAAAGGATGGGCAAAGGAGCATGAAAGCAAAGGGGAAAAGGGCATGGACAGCATTAATAATTCTCTTTGAAGAGAGTTCTGACATTCTTTTTAGTTATTTTTGGCATCAGAGTTTTAATATGCATTTTCATATGGCTTACCCACTTTAATCTTACAGTGTTTCAAAGTACATTCTATTGCATGTTTGTGAATGTTCCTTCAATTTAGAACAAAGTTGTGACTCTTCCCTAAGATCCAGAACAAAAATATGACTATACATGTCTGTATGGATTTTTAATATTTGACAAATGAATTGCAGAACTTGCAAAAACATCTTGTTTAGTCAGTCCTGGAGAATGAAATACTTTGCTTTTTTTTTTTTATTTTTGCAGATCACAAATCAGCTTCTATTGCTAATCTGCACCTCTAATTTCTTTCAGTGTTTACACTTTGAGATAATATTATTATTATTATATTGTTTCTCTTGTTTCTTTTGTACATATAGTTCTTGGTCCCCCAGTAGGTAGCATGCCACTTAGCACCAGATGTCTGACTGACTACAATCTGCTCAGTACATTGATTGAACATTGTCCAATAAAGACAATAAAGACAAACAAACCTCTTATAAATACTCACTTGAAAAACCTAAAAACAGCTATGTTTATGCAAGCCACTTAAAATGAATACAATTGAACATTTTACTTCAAAACATCAAATGCATTCCCTAGTACTTGAGGCTTTGCTAAGTAAGCTTACATAAAAAACAGCTTTCCCTTCATTCAAGATTGTCTTATTCATGTCTAAAGCTTAACTCTGCAAGGGAACTGATCAGGTTCCAGCCCTCTGTTAAGTATCTTCTTGATTCTTCCAACAAGGCACAATGAACCTGTTCTCAGAGCCCAAAAGAGCAAAGGGAAATGAAAGCATATCTCCCAGTCTGTGCCTCACTCAGTCTTTTAATATACCAAATAACAAATATAACTTCAGTGTCAGCATTTGCAGCATACATATAGTTTTCCTCTGATAGGTGCTGACAAAGCCTATTGTACCACCATAAATGAAAGATCTTATTATTTTGTAGGTATAGAAACAGAGAACTTGATTATCTTGTTTAGGGTATATAAAAATGTTAGAATATCCTGGGAAGGGACCCACTGGGATCACGGGTCAGCTCCTGGCCCTGCACAGGAACACCCCAAGGATCACACCAAGTGCCCAAGAGCGCTGTTCAGACACTTCTTGAACTATGTCAGGCTGGTGCTGTTACCAGTTCCCTGCATATCACTTTCCAGTGCCCAATCACCCTCTGGGTGAACACCTTTTCCTAATATCCAACCTAAAACACCCCAGAGACAGCTTTATGCCATTCCTTTGGTACCTATAACTGATCACCAAAAAGAAGAGGGAAGAGAAGAAACATGGCAGAGTAGACAACAGGACCTGTCCCCCCTGAATCTCCATTTATATCGTCACTCTTTCAAAAAATTTCCTGAAAGTTGGAAATAGAGACTATTCCATTGAAACTACAAAAAAACAACTTTTGTTTCCCCAGTCACAATTTCAGTAAAAATATAGGCATTAGAAGCTCCTGTATTCACATTTTCTCCAAAATATCATGAAGCTTTGTTTTTCCTTCATGGTCCAGAGAGCAGAGTTTATAGCTGGGCTTGGTTAAGAACTCATACCTGTCCACTGCACTTGAAAAGGTGATAACCATGTACAAATTACATCATAATTACAGAACAGCAGGAAAATAATCCAGATCCACGCAAAACTAATTCACCTACCTTAGGTACAAACACAAGGCAGAGAGTAATGGTGCTGCAGAATATTATGACTAAAGCAACGATGCAGAACTGAACATTGGGCTGGTCCCGAGTAAGGAATGAGACAGCAGCACCGATAATGCACATTATCCCCACGTTGTATACACTCATTCCGATGTACTTGCTGTCATTCAAAGCAGGAATGCTGACATTCCGTGTCTCCCAGGCGAGGAAACACCCAAATAACTGAAATGGTAAAAGAAGGAGAAACGATGATAGTTTTAGGAGGAATTGGCTGTCATCCAGAAAAAAGCACTAATTTAAAACAGGTATGTTTTCCAACTTGACAAATATAGGCGATATTACAATTCAGAGATATACACCTACCTTTTCCTCAATATCTAATTACCTATATGATTTGTTTTGCTCACTAGGACAGATTCCTGCTCTAACAAGAAATATGTGAAATTTAAAGTTAGTCCTGACTGGAAAAAAAATTTTCTAAATGCTATGGTTATCTTTATTTTATATTTTAAATAATTCTTAAAGACTGCCCTTCCTGTTTCTTTTCAAGGATTTCAGCATTGTTTTTTTAGCTATTTTTAGCAGCTGTTCTCAATATACTCTTATCAATCCAGCTATTCATTACATGATTATCACCTACATTAATAAGCAGCAGTGCCAAGATGTGTCCCATGAGAGATAAATATACAATGTAGAAAGTGTCACCCGAGTTGTTCAGATTACAATTATAATGTCTTTTATTATAGTGGGAGTTGGTAATGGCCTTTCAATTGCAGTTGTCTAATGATTTCTGGCATAAAACATTCTTGTGGCAATTTTTTGTTTGCCTTTTTCCTTTGGTGTATTTTTAAGTTTTAGCCCCTTTGTTATTTGCAATATGCTTTTGCAATTCAGCAGGGGAAAGCCTTTAGTGGAAGGAAGCCATCTCCATCCCTTGAAATTTAATTAGATTTTTCTGCAACATGAACTGCTGCAGACAATTATTTTCTTCCTCTTGCATTCCTCAGAGGAGCTCTGGCAATGCAGTGAAAGCCAAAACGAACTCAAGATGTTGTAAATAGGTAACCCAGCCTGCAGCCTAGGCAAAGCCCTGTAGGAGTGTAGGTGCCCTGGGAAGCATGACAGACAGCAGATGGTATTAGATGAAGGGAAGGAAAGAGAGAGGAACCACCACTAAGGTCCAGGACATGGTTTCTATGTTTTCTAGCTTTTGTTTCTGATCAGAATACAGGGACAGACAAGAAGGAGAAAGAACAAAGGTGCACTCCCATTGACCTTAGTAGCCTGCCTCCCAGACCCTCACATTTGTCCACTGCCATGTCATGGAGATAATATTCTCCTTTATACAACTTCAATTTATGTGCAATACAGGAAATTGGAGGTCAATGGTGATGCTGTTTGGGTGACAAATTGCAGTTGTCTAGTATAGTTTAACTTCTGTTCTTCTGTTTGCTTGGTTTTTTCCTATGGCAAATAACCTGTACCAGAAGAACATTGTTTGGTTGCCAGACAAGCAAAAGAGAGTAGGGAAATGGCAGATTGATGTTTGCTCTACAAACTTGTGTTTCAACCCAAGTTGTAGTAACACTGGGACACTAGTAATGCAAGTTTCCTTGATTATTTGCTTAGTTTTAATCTCAAATAACAATGGCAACAAAGCCAACCACTTGTGACTCAGATACTTCACACTCCCACAGGCACTTGCAGGCTGCAGCCACCTACCTACTCATCCAGGCACTTCCAACCAGGACATGCTGCTGAACTGCCAGCTCTGCCCACCCTGAGCTTGTCTGCTGGCTTAGTTCATTCTCTTGCCTACAGCACACATGTCACCCTGCCACATGGGCATGAGCAGAGCTGGCTAGGAGGCTTTGGCAGATTAGGCATCTGCTCTCAGCCCATGCAGTATGGCAGGCTGCAGGGGATTCCCAGTCCCGGCAAGGGATGTAGAACCATTTGCTCACCCACTTCCCAGTGCTGCCATCACTGCTGCATTCCCTGTCAAGATAAATTGCCACAGGCGGCCTTTCCCAGCAACAGCAGCAGTAGCTGCCCTTGCAATCCCTACCCAAATCCTTCTCAGCAACATTCCCATCCTGTGCCTCTACAAGCTGCTGCAGGAGATGGTCCTGCTCAGGGCACTCCATTGCCTTGCTGTTGCAGTCCTGCCTCTTCAGTTTAATCTCCTTTAGTTGGACTAGAGCCCGTACCTCACTCTGGCCCATTGCCTCTTCTACTCACCTTCCCAGCAGCCCAAGAACTGCAGGAAGAACAGTAGTGGCTGCTGTGGGCAGAGCATGGGAAGGGGATGCTCTTAAGGGGTCTGTATGCAGCTACCTGGGTCAGCAAGGGGTCTCAGCCATTCAGGTAGGGCAGCTGAGGTTAGTGAGCCCCTTATCAAACTTTGGGCCTGAGCAACAGCTCATTCTCTGATGCATTTTCAGAGCCCCTCTGGTAAAACAGGTGATCCCTCGGATAGGGAAGGATGCAGGCAGCACTCCTTTGCTGTAGGGTCTGGCGCTGTGCACAGACAGAGCAGGAATGTACAGACTCCTTTTCAGGCTCTGCAGAAGCAAATAGTCACTGCATGCACCTGGGTGCACGGGGAGACATACAGTGGTGGTACCTTTTTTCAGGGCACAGACCTGTTTCCCCCAGACCCCACCATTTCAGGGGTTGCTTGTTCTCCACTCCCTTGCACTGCTCAGTTCTGCTGCAAATTTACATTTAGTCAGCCCTGAACTGACAAACAGGCTGGTCTGGGCCGAGCTGTTTTAAGGGGTAGATGGAATCCTTGTCTGTATTTCTTCATCACAGTTTTAAAGGGATGAGATCCTGATTAACTATGGAGAACATTTCTATCTTCTCATACTATGGTTAATTATTAATGAGATTTTTAGGGTTGGAAGTCATCCCTCACTCTCCTCCACTTCCCCCTGTATGAACAAATTCCATTCCTAAAGCATTATTCTGGGAAAACAGCCAACATACTTACATGAGACCAGCACTTATTACAAATAATGGGGATGAATTTATAGCTGAAGTGGTTATAAAATTATCTAAAATATAAATTATAATGGAAAAAAGATTGTTTGAAGAGTGTTGTGGGGGTTTTGGTTTGGCCCATTCTCATTTATAATTGAGAACAGCATGGAAAATGGTTAAATATCTTCTGGATGAAAGGAAGATATGTGTGTATTTATATGACAACTAAAGAAAGGGAGAGGCTCTTGCAGCAAGTGGGTTTCCTCAGAATGAGCCACTATAAATCTGGAAGCATTGTTTTTAATTTTTATTAGCATTTTGGGTAAAATGCTTGCCTAAGGAAGAGAGATCTTCTTTTCTAGAAGTCACAGCTCATCTTTGAGACTCAAACATGGATAAAAGGTGAAAGTTTTCTGCATCCGGCTGCCAGGGCAGTGGTGATTGCAGAGGTGCTCCTTGTCTGCCTGGCACAGATGCCTGCAGGCCTCAGTGGGGGCTGGCAAGGTTTTTCCTCTGAGATAAAGCCTTCCTGAGGGAACACCATGCTTTGCTTTTCCTCCACCTGCCCTTCCTATTTTACCCCTTCCTGAGGCTCAGGAAATATGCACACATGAAAGATTCAGTTTTATGACTGCAAAAATCCTGTAAATCCCTTGGTAAAATCCTGTGAAATGGCTTGGTTGAGGAATGGGATGCAAACATTGCTAGTTAAAGGTCCAGATTTCTGTGATCCCTTGACAACTTTTGAATGTGAAACTTGGGAGCTACAGTTAAAAACACAGACTCATAGTACCTAGCTCAGCTTCTCTTTACTCCAGGTACCTAAACTTTAAACATCCATCTTCCCCACATTACATTTCAAACTGTGCTTGGGGGCACCTAATTCTTGAGACTGCTGTGGGATTTAAGGACTATTTGATATTTTTAGGCTGCCTGCTGGGATTTGAAATGCAGCTGTCTCTCCTCCTATTGCTCCTAGAGGGCTCAAGCTGGTGAAGGTTTCTCAGACTGTCCACTGGCTTGGGCCTCACACAAAATACATCAGCATCCATCCTCATTCAAGACAATGACGCTGGTGATCACTACTGCGTAGCTTCATGCTTGGAGAACAAAGCACAATTCCAAATTTTGCCTGAGATGTGCTCCCTAACCCTAGAGCAGAGTCTGGCTTCAGGAGGAGACCTCCAACTTCTTCCAGAGCTGTTGGATTTAATGTAATGAGAGAGTGACTGTTTTAATTAATTGGACGCTTGTGTGGGATGTTAGTTCTGATCTCTGCTGAGAATTTTGATTAAACAGTCTTTAGAGAAGGCGTGCATAAATACACATTGGGATGGAGGCAGGCAGCTCTTAGGAGTCCTAAAGTGCTGGATTCAGAGAGGTGTAGGACACATCTGTCCCCACTGCTTTACACCAGTTACAATTCCCATCCTGAGGCTGCTGATGGATCCCACACATCTCCAAAGGAATTTGAATAACTCAAGGCTACATATTCCCTTATAGAAAGCTGTTGTCTAAAATTTAAGGACACCTCAGCCTCTTGTCAAGTCTAATGGCCTAATTTTAGTCCTTTTTGTATCCCTTTTTGGAAGCAATGACACTGAGAATGCAGCTAGGAAGACTTCCTACACTGTTATTCATGAATTTAAAGCCTTCCTCAATTTTGATGGTCTAATACACACATCTTCTTGATGTAGAAAGTGACATAAAATATTGGTTTGGATTTTCTCATAAGATATGGGGAGCTGTACAGGCAGGATTGGTTTGTTTCATCTTTTGCTTGAGGGTAGGCAGCTTCCATTTGACACTGATTTAGAGTATTACCTTTGCAGCTGTTGGTATGGTAGGTTTAGGCTGTGTTGTCAGTGCACCTAAAAAGGCTGTGAGAAAATTGTATAAATCTGGGGAAAACAGCATCTAAAGACAATAGGATTGTATCACTGTGATTAAAGATAGCTTAGTGGTCACTAAAAGAAATCTGTATTAAAACATTAGAAGTATAACAGATGTATGGAGAATTATACATGTGTTGACATTCAACAGGAAAATTTTAATTTTAAAAAATGCTGTACTGACCAAATTTTGATACCTGGGAATATAATAAAAATGTTTGTAGTTGATGTATTGGAAAATATTTAACACTCTTTTTTAAAACTCTACCAGCTAGTTAATTTTAAATCATGTTCATGAGAATTACTGCTAAACACAGTAACAATTGCTTAGATCTACAACATATATTGATGCAACCAAGTGCCTAATTTGCTATTGGATTGCACAGACTGTCATGTGACAGGAAGACAGTTTAAAGAAATCTGTATTAAAATGTTATTATTTAATATTTATTCACCTCCATTGCCCTGTACTGTCATTAAACCATTTTTAAAATGCCTCATTTCAAAATCATGTGAGCTTACATTATGAACAGCATTAGGAAAAAGAGATAGAGAAAATTACACTAAAGATATCTGACAAGAGCAGAGAAATACCAGAGGAAAAATCTCAAGTCTGTCAGAAGTCATGCTTGCCAATAACTAGGGGATATGGTTTTGGAAGTATTATATATCTGACCTGCTACTTTGCAGCTAATTGCTGTATTGTAGTAGCACTGACCCTGTTCTCTTGTGGATTGTAGCCCTGCTGTGTGCAACATAACAAAATAAAAGCAAGCCTTTTCTTCAAAGATTTTACATCTGGAGATTTTTGTTTTGGTTTTGTTTCTTCTAGCTAAATTATTGTGAGATTTCTCCTCCTGGCTCCCCTAAACCAAAGCAGTTCTGGACTCTGGCCTGTAAAGAACTTTCAGCCTGAAGTAACTGTGAAGCTTGACTTGTGCATTTCTCTACTCAGGTTCATTCATTAAATCCAGGTCATCACAGACACAGACACATTTTTATTTCAGTGAAATGGCTGCAGATATTTTAAAATAAAAATAAAATAAAAAAAAGGATTTTCGGTTTTCATGTTTTCACTGGAGACTTGTGCAGTACAAAATACTGAGCAGCTTTCAGGAAGATTCATGGAAAAGTGACTTTTTTTTTTTTTTAATTAATTACCTGTACCTGAAATTAAGTAAGGTTAGAAAGCTGAAAGACAAACTATTCCCTTTGTAGGTCTCTTACCTTCACTGTCAGTACAATCTGATGCTAACCATTGCTCACTCCCCTGATCTGCTATGAGTCAGCTGTGTATTTAGTTAATTTTCACAGAGCTGCTCTGGATAGACATTACTAAGGGAAAGATTAATATTTCTATTGAGCATTAGGATGAGAGCTAAATATTGATTTTAATTGCAAGATATGCATATTCAGCTACTCAGCTGAAGGATTTTCTTCTTAATGGTCTTGGCAAAACCCTTTAGTCCCAATGCAAGGCAAAAAGGCAGCTGCACCAAGCTATGAGCACTAAAAGGCATCCAGATTTTGCTTTATATTCCAGCCTCCCAAATCAACAGGTCAATAAAATATATCCCACTCTGTCCATTCAGAGTGTACTTGACTTCTTCCATGAAAATTAAGCTTAGCCATGAAGCACATTATAGAAACTCAGTTGAAACAAATACACAATTGGTCATTAGCAAATATCCATTTGGAGTGGGTTTATATTGTCTCTGGCATAAGATTACCACAATCACAGCTCTGTAAAGAGGTGAAGCACCTCTGCTAAAAGCCAGTGTGTGCACTACAGCTTAAATCAATTTCTGCTGTACAAAAACTGATGCCAAGAGACATGTAAGGGAATATTGCACTATCTGCAACGTTTAAAAAGTATCTTTGAAGTTTCCTTATGGTCATATCAGGGAAAAATTTATCCAACAAAGCCATATGGAAATGTGGTTTTGGATGCTAAAATACCATCCATGTTTTATTGAAGATATAATAAATATCTGGTACCACTATAAACTACTTTCCCCCACCACAAAGCTCAACTATCTTCCTCTCTAATCACTATAAGATGGGACAGATGGATCCCACCATATATATGATTTGGAATCATGCAACTTAATTGTTAAGGAGGTATGCCCTTCTGATTTCTCTTTTTGATCATGAAGAGAACTAGGAAAGAATGCAAATATATCTGTTAAAAATCAAAGGTATTATCAGAAAACGATTGGGAATTTTAACAGAATCTGAAAACTATTCAATTTTTCTAAACATCAAATTTATTAATTTTATAAAGGAATTAATTAACAATATGGTTGATATAATATCATAAGATAATTGGGAGGGACTTGAGGAAATAATCTAGTGCAACCTCCTGCTCAAAAAGCAGGCTCAGATGTGAGTTCAGTCCAGGTTGCTCATACTTTTATCCAGTCTGGCTCTGGAACCTTTTAAGGACAAAGGCTGATCAAACTCCCTGGGTGAGCTGATAAACTGCTTCCCTTTCCTTAGTGACAACAAAATAAATTCTTTACATCCATCTTTCATTGAGTATAAAATATAAAATAATAGTAAAATAATAAAGGGAGGAGCATGTGTTGCACACCACAGCTGTACTGATCATACACAGCTCCTGGGAGGGCTAAAGCACCTGGAGCAGCAGTGAGAAGCTACATCCAACATCCAGCAAGGACAGCCAGAACATCCCTCAGTACCACCTGTAGGTACCTAAATGCTGTCAGTGGCCAAGTTTTCTGTAGGATATTTGTGAACTGGTGCCTGTCACACAACCAGCATCTGCTTCCCCTCCTGCCTGCCGAGCCAAGAGCACCGAGTGCTGACTGAAGACTGGGCTGCAGGGCACTGACTGGAACCCAAGATCTAAACCATGGTACCTAACTCCTCTTTTGAAAATCTCCTTCCAAGTGCATGAAAAAAATGGAAAAATAATGTTTTTGTATTAGCCAACACAGCAAAGGAAGACATTGGAGAAGGGAGAAGGGATAACAACAAGTGTATTTACAAACAGCAACTGAAAGATGTTTGTGTATATGCTGTAAATAACCATTCCTAATCTGCACATGTGTAAAAAAGCTATTCTTATCTAAAAATTGTTTTGACTGTTGTGGAATGTAAAAAAAAACAAGCAATAAAATTGGCCAAAGACTGGACAGAATGTAACAAAAGTTAAAAAGAGTAAATTCATAATAATGACTATGAATAAAAGATCTGAAATAGAGATAGTGGAAAGGTAAGTTAAATGTATAGTAGTAAATGAATGGCTAGGAGCATTAACAGAATTCATAAGGATTTATAAAAAATGTAAGTTGAGAAAAATGAATCTTAATAATGATTCATTCCTTGGAAGATGACAAATTCAATAGCAGTAAAATGTGCTTAACAAGGGTTTTATCCGATATTTACAAAGAGATGGAAGAGTTTTGCCAAAATAGTGAAGTGCAGCTTATTCCAGCAGCAAGACAGAGCTCTTGAAAACTCTGTCAAGACAAGCTGTTATAATCACAGAGATCCTATAACTTACATGCAGTAGTTTTAAGAATTGATTTAGAAGTTTTTTGGACTGCTGGGCTTAATTGTTGATATTTATTGGAATTCTGGCAAAGCTCCACTTAAGATACAAAGAGGCCATATGGGAAAAGAGAAAGTGGAACAGCCCCAGTGATTACAGAGCTATTACCGTAATTTCTATCTAAGCAAATTAATGAAATGGCTGACACATGAACTCAGCCAGTAAGTGAAAAAAAAAAAAAAAAAAAAAAGGATAGAAATATAATTCAAATTGCTATTATTTTTTTAAATGGGTTTTCAAGACTGAATAAAGGTAATTACATTCATGCAGGATAGATGAATTTCTCAATAGTGTTTGTCTTAATACCGCACAGTATCATTATTTAAATCCAGAATGCTATAAAATCAATACAACAAATTATAACTGATTGAAATCTATGTGATGGATCTCTACATATAACTATTAATGAGAAGCTACTGAAAAAAAAGGATAGTTTTTAAAAAAATTCTAACTTAAGCTGTCCCAGATATGTACATTGACTTGGAGGAGATAATAACATGACTGAAAATGATACAGAGGAAGCAGAGGGGAAGAATGGTAGACAACTCACAGAAAGATTGTTAGAGAAATCACAGAAATTTGGCCAAATGCAAGGAAATTTGCCAAGAAATAAGAACATCAGGTCATTTTAGAGTAAGAGGGATAACATATATACAAGACCCACCAAAGTTCAAGGCTTGAAAGTAAGACAAATTCAGTTTAGCAATCAGAAAGCCTCAGGAAGCAGAGGATTCTTTCAGACTTGAAATTAAGATTGAACATTATGCCAATTAATATTAGTTGAACTAATACTTTCTTTGGCTCCTAAATAAATTACAGGGTTGTTTTGGGCAGTATATCAACTACAGTGAAATGTTTCAATATGAATCGTTAGAGGAAAATAAATTTCTTATTCTTAGTGGCATTTATCAAGTCCCATGATGAATATGCATTATTTTTTTTTCCTATCTTAGTCATGAAATACTGATATTTTTATTCTTGGCAAGGTTAGCTAAGGACAACACATTAAAAATAATGTATGAGAAATGGTCACTCTAATTAGTTATGGCTTAAAACCTCCTCAATTAGCACAAGGCAAAAGTAGGATTTCGTACAGAGCAACAGTGAAGCTCAAAATATAGTTTTGCCTCAAAAGGCTGTTTCTCAGTAGCTGAGTAACAAGTACCTACAATAACATGTCAGGGACACAATGAAACAGATGCACACCTTGAGTCTAAAGTTAACTCAAAGCATTATCAGGAGGAGAGGAATTAAACAATAGACAAGACTACTATGTGTGTGATTAATAAGCAAAGAGGAGCCCAGTCTGGCTGAGGTGAGACAAATAACTCATACCCCTCAGAAAGATGTTAGTGCACTCCCTAATAATGCACCACCAGCAAGTTTAAAATGGTGTACTTTCGATCATCCTTTGGAATAAATGAAAGAAAGGTGCTTTTCAACTATGTCTGTCTCATCAAAAATCAAAATACTGCAACTGACCAGTCGACATGCAACTGATCTAGTTGACATGGTGGTGTTCAGGCATAGGTTGGACTCAATCTCAGAAGCCTTTTTCAGCCTAATTGATCCTAATTCTGTGATGGTCAACATGTACACACAGACAGACCTTGAACTTATATGCAGCCTTTTTGGAGCTGAACTTGAGATGGGAGAAAACAGTGAGTCCTCTATGTATGCAGAAACTGGGGAAGACTAATACATTGGTCATTAAGAAGATTAATAAAATGGTAAAAGGCAAAATTTAGGATGGTAATTTTCCTGTTATTCTGTAGTCACCTGAGGAATCTGAATCTAGTAACTGAGAAGCCTTCATGCAGAGTAAGCATTTCCTGACATTCCTTCAGAGGAAATTGAAGAATTGTGAATCTGCCTTTTAGAGTTTGGTTACTTTAATGTAGAGGGAACCAGTGTATCCTGTCAAGTAAAGCCTTCCCTTATTTTGCCATTCCTTGCATTCCCTGCCCTTTCTTGCCCTTCTGTGCCCTGCCCTACCGTAAATGATTTATTCACTGCATCAGTATGCTTAAGACATCAGAATGGACAGGATTGCTTTTACTTCAAGACAAGAAAGAAAGGGACTTTTTCAGGTTAACCCCATTTTTTGTATTCCCATTTTGAGACAAGAGGTCACAGTAAATAATTTTGGCCCAAGCCATTTCACCTTAAATAATGCACTGTGCCCTAATTAGCAATAATAGCTCTTAAGTATATAGCATGTTAAATTAGATATGTATTTTGTTATTAAAAATCACAGAATTTGTTATTAGATAAACCTATATAAAATGATACAGTAACATGAGAGGTTCTGTTTTATTGCTCTGAAGGCAAGGTGTGTATGAAACATCTTTGTGTATGAAACATGTACAGAAACATCTTTGGTGATGAGATAAAATGCATCAATTCTATTGTCCTCATATCATTCATTCACTCATCATAGCAATTATTTAAATGATTCAGATGAGTACCTTCCTTTTCAATATGTAGTGATTTGTGTGTTAAGAGGGCACTGGAATAATAAAAAGTGTGTATTTCACTGGTGGTTATGAAACACTGTGTGTCTGAAATTAGTGAGTAATGGCATAAGTAAAATAAATAAGGTATTAGTAGCACTTAGGCTAAATATTATAGATATACCACAAACTAAGAAATTCAGTAGTGAATTGGGTAATTCAAGCATGCATATATGCACATATTATTGTCAAATAATGTAATGACATTTGCAAAATAAGTTTGCAAATCACAGTTGCAGACTTAAAGAGAGTCACAAGATACCTTGCAGAAAATAGTCCAACATACATGCTGACAAACCAATCTAGGGCAAAGGACTAGATTTGACTACTGTCTAACACCACTTAAACTTGAAACCTCAAAGAAAGTTGCCTGAGAATGTATCTTTAAAATATTTTAACTGAGAACATTGATGAAGTTATTTAAAAAACAAAAAAAACCCCTACCATTTGTTTGAATCCTACCATGGCCCCAGTGCTGGTCAATGTCATGGCTCCCAACTTGTGGCATCCTTCAGGACACAGATTCCTTGATGCTGTGCTACATGCCAAAGTTAATGTACATCCCCGAGCTGACCAACCAATAAGACATACTGAAGTGTGGAATCACTCCTAATTCCTGATCCCTTTGGAGGGAGCACATATGTCCTAGCTCTTTATTTCACAGCCTGCTTGGACATTCTCTGAAAAGGAGGCATCTACACATAAAGTTGTCTTTATTTTTTTTTTCTTTTTTTCTTTTTCTTTATTAAATGGAAAGTTGAGAAGGCTTCCTTTTGGCTAGTAGCTTAAGGATCAGAGCTCTCACCTGAGACATTTGATGTTAGTGCCCCCTTGCTTGAAGGCTCATCCCAGCAGAGTGGTCTGACCCTCAAAGCAACTGTTTAGAATTTAAAGAAACAAAACTTGTCACCCCTCCCTGCTGAACGTCTTATTGGATATTTAAAGACTTTTTAGCCTGAAAAATGCAGCACAAAGAGCAGCAGGACTCATCAAAGCAGTCATACATGGAGGAGAGGGAAGAAGGGGACTCCAGGCACCAGCAGCTCCCTCTGGGCATCAGCAGCAACCATGCCAAGTGGAAGCAGCTGGTTCAATCTTTCCCCGGTGTCCTAATGAACCAGCATGCTCCAAATGCCCAGAACAGATTGACCCCTTCAGGCAGTGTAGAATAATGTCTATCAGGCTTAGGATCCAGATGGGGCTCAACCCGAGATAGGTGTTCTGCTGGTCAGTGCTGTCAATATCAGATGTTTTCAAAAACCTTCAGGCTCAGGAGTTTTTAATCACTAATAGTCACCTATACAGTTTCTTTTTTCTTCATATTTTCAAGCCTCAGAGTTCCTGATTCCTGAGGCCTGTTTCAGTTACTAAATCTTTTTCTGGAGATGAGCCTCAGCAACAAAAAGGTTATTTTGATTCAGGCCCCAGATTAATCCGCATCTCATGACTATTCCTCAAATACATTAGCAACTAAGAAGCAAACATCTTGGACAACCTAGTTCTACCTTTTTGGAGGACCTACAAGAATCTGGACGATTTGACTTCTTTATTTACAAAGTTGTCTCATTTATTGACCCATCTTTTCACTACTGAACTTCTGTTTGTGGTATATCTATAATATTCAGCTTAAATGCTACTGATGTCTTATTTATTTTACCTATGAATATATCCACATATTACTATCTAATGAACAGATGTGATTATAGAAGTTGCACTTGAGGCAGTTTTTACTCACTCCCAGCCATCAGGAAAGCAAATATAATTCAGTTCATGCCTATCAGTAAATAGCAGCTTGCAGTCAGTGCTGTGCAGAAGAAGCTGTGCTTACCATCAGCAGCCCTTTGTAAGCATAGACAATCCCAAGCCAGATGGTCATGTGGGTGTTTTCGCAGTGCTCCAAGATTGGTCGGATGGAGATATCTCTGCCCGCAGGGTCCGGCTGCAAAAAGAAAAGGTGAAATATTTGGACTTAGATTTCCTTTCACACATCAGTGGTACTTAGCTCTATTTTCAGTAGATTGAGGATGTGTAGGATATAGAGTGGACAGCATAAGAGTAACATGTGATGAGAGCAGACCAATGAACCTGCAGAGAAATACAGTGAAAAGCAAGGATCTGAGGAAACAGCTGCTTGATAGCTGCTACCTGCTGAGGTCACATCTACTGCAAACCTGAAAGAAAATATCTGAAGTCACTCTGTATTTAACAGTGTCAGTCATATTTATCAGCTTTTGGACATCTACTTTTTCTATAAGGCAAACAGCTTGAAAGCACAGGCATGAAAAATAATGTATTTAAATTTCTCTTTCACCTGCAGTTCTTGTGTCACTGGCAAATGGCTGATAAACAATTTATGAAGCATTGCTGTGTTTCAGGTGGTTTTTCATTGATAACCATGAACTAAATCAAAGACCATTTACTATGGAAAATATACCAGTAGCTTAGGAGAGATCATAAATCATCAATAATAACAATAACAACAACAACAATAATAATAATAATAATAATAATAATAGTAATAATAATCTTTTAGAGCCAGTGATTACCCTTGCAAAATGAAATATTGCTGGAAGCTTTGCAGCTTTCCATTTATTTTGAAAAGGAGATTGTATAATATTGCAGAATCAAGAGGGCTTGGAGGCTATTAGAACTGTTTGTATGAAGAAGAAGCAATAACGAAGATAACAAAGACTCAGAGAAGTCTGCAAGAACCACACCTTGGCCTACTCACTTTTTGTTTCTAATGGACAGAGGAAAGAACAAAAGGGGCTACCAGCTACTATGCTTTGTACAATTAGGAAAGATATTAGGGTCTGGTCAAACTTCTAGACTGCTTGTTAATGGTGTACATTGTAAAAGAACACAAGGATCTTGTATATGATTCTAAGAGAACTTGTTTTGTTTATGTACTGCAGAGCACTCCTGCCATTGGCTATTCTGAGATGCATGTACCTACATTCTGCTGTGTTTACAGAAAATGCTGGAATACTGGAAACTATTTTTCCTTTCTACTTTGAAAGACTGGATTTGAACTTCAGCCAAACTAAGATCAACCCAGACGTAGCTTTCTGTACCTGGTTGTCCCAGTGGGTTTTTCAATTTTCCTTTTATACGAATTACAAATGTAAAAGTCTCATGCAGAAATATAATGATTATTATATAAGGAAAAATAATGCTTTCACCAACTGAAAAGTAGAGTTGTACATGGAAGGACTTTGGGGAGATTTGAATAATTTCCTAAAGCTTTTTTTTGTTTCTCCTGATGATGTATGACTTCTGCTATGTATTTCAGTGGTCACAGAAATAATCTTCAGTTCACTTTCTTACACTGGTGTTTTTGCATGCGAGGCATATCCCCTGATCTCATACACTGTAAAAAAAATAAGAAAACCCAAACAACCTTGTGTTATGATACACTGCACGTGAAACTATTCACAATTTTCTTTGCAAAGCCCTCATTAGGCAAGACATTAACATTTAAAGCCTTTTCCTACCTTGAACTTCTGTAGAAATCCTAAATGGAAAAATAAAGCTCTTGGAAGAAAAAGGTGTCCTAAAATAAAATAAGATAAAAAGCAAGGCAGCAATATTAACTCTCCCAAAGAGCTTATGACTCCATCCTAATGGTTGTTGATGGCAGGCAAACAACCATTAGCTGAAGAACTGAAATGACTGCAAGCATTAAGTGTCATCACAACAAATGTTTGTCTGGGGATCAGTTGAACTACCTCATTCTCCCTGATCAATGACAGAAGCCCGGTGCTAAAATTTAGGTGCACTGAAAGCACATTTTCATGTCAAAGTTACAACCTAATATGTTTAACATCATTTTTTTCTATTATGTAATAAACTTCACAGGACAAATCCTTCACACTGAGCTCTGAATGTGTTGCTGAAGTGTCACCAGGACTGTACTACAGAGAAATTTTTCTAAAATTCTAAATTACATCTAAGCCTGCCAAAAGCTCCCTCTCTCATGGTCTGGAATTACAGAAGTGACATCAAATTTAAGGTTTTGATCATCAGAGTACTTTCCTTTGTTTTTTTTCCTTCACACCAGTAAGCCAGTGCAGGACTGTCTCTTTGTTTCCCCAGTTCCACATCTCTCCTGCCATGTTCTTCTATTTCAATTTCCCACTTTTCTGAAGCAAGAAAGTGTATAAATAATGAGGACTTTCAGCTGGTGTGATGCATGATGTCATGTGGTTTTTTTTTTCCTTGTTCCTGGATTGAAAACTAATCACACCTGTACTGAAGGGTTCTTCCACTTTTAAGTAACTATAAGTAATTCAAATAATTCCTTGTTTTGAGTAATATTACTGACATGAGAACTCCTATTTGGTTTGTGGCAGATTATATGTTTATATAATTTTATATAATTTAAGTATTCTCTAATGAAAATTTATTTCAAAACTGGAAAATATATGTCCATTCATTACATACTATTAGAGAATAAACATAATTTCCTTAGTAGGAAGATTGTCAGATTTTAAGAGGCATGATAGTTCAAAATTGATGTTAATTGAGTAAAAAGGTGTGTTCAGATTTTCTTTGTGAGACAGGACAATCTTGTGAAGTGTTCTAGGTAGAGCAGGGAAAGAGAATACTGATTGAAGCAAAAGTGTACATGAGGCAGCACTTCTTTCAAAAGACTTTCGAGACCTTCAAGGTGGTACTATTTTAAACAAAATTTGCTGAGGTCCTGTGCATGTGGGGTTAAATAGTGGCAGGTATCAGTAATTTTGAAGTGAACAGATTTTGCTGATTACTTATCACTATGGCAAAATGACATTCCTGTTCTACTGCTTTTAATTTCCCATTCTGTTTCTTCACTGATTTTGCATGAATTAACTAATCATAGCAAAAAGCTGGGTTAAAAAAACATATGATATTTTCTGATGTCAAAAGAATTTTTGAAAACTCTACAATTACAGCTGAATGGGGCACTTGACTGACCTCTCTAATCATCCACCATTTGTGCACTTTGTTATTGCTTTAGAGAGGATGACAACATAAATGCTACCAGTGATTATATATGTACTGGAAATTTGCCCTTTCCTTTTATAGAAAACAATCTCAATGCCCTTCAGATGTCATTCTCAAAAGCCTGAAGACCTCCTATCTTGTGATTAGGCTGAAGCTTTCCTACCTCTTCTGAAACCTAATAAGGTTTCTGACATTGACATCAATTTCTGGAGTGCTTTCAGCAGTTGAACATAAATAGTTTAATCTGTTCACTTCATACAAGGGCTGTGTACTATCACCACTAAAATGCTTGTTTTACATGAGATCTGCTAGGTCTAGAAAGCAACCCAAACCAGTGAACAGATTACCCACAGAATGCTGATATCCCCTGTGTGTGTGTGTGTTTAAACTATTAGTCAATTCTGTAATTCTGTTGCTTTTTCATTTTCTTCGCTCTTCAGTCTTCTGGGAGGGCTGGCAGATCTTTGTCATAACAGGTGAGTGATGGCCTAGGTGGGAACTGGGAGAGTGAGAAGTAAAGCTTAAAACTACAAGGAACCATTGGGGAAAGCTCCTTTTTATTTTCAGTGTATCTTTGACTTATTTTGTGTCTTTATTGCTATTCCTTTTCTGTAGCTTCACAAAGGTTTTTAGAGGAGGAAGGGTCTAGGTGGGTGTGGAACATAAGGTAAATAGTTGCAGCTTCTGTTTACCATGTTTAAAGAAAACTATTTCCCACAGTATAGGAAAATGCAGGATCATACTCTTCTGTCACACTGTTAAAATGGCCTTCATGTACCATCCCACTCTGTTTTATTTTCCCTTTAAATGGCTTCAATTGAACTGGCATAATGTCTGTATACTACAGCTAGTTTGCAGTGTGAATTAGCTATCTCTGGCATCTTCAATTTGGCACATTTAGTAGTCATATGGAACTTACATGTGATTCCTTGTCTTAAAACTCAGACTTTGCTAAATTAGAAGATTGTTCTTACTTCTTAAATTCACTCTTTTTTTTTTTTTTTTTTTTTTTCTCCCCCAAGGATAATTATAGTTGGATTATACTCTGAATTCCGTAAAGGTGTTTCATAAAAGGACTCAAACAGTTTGAGCACGCAGTGTGAAATTGAGAGCCAGGATCTTAATTACTGATGAAAAGAGAAGGATCAGACAATGTCAACTTTTTGATTACTTAATAATTTGTGGGTATTTTTAGAGCAAAACAGCTGATATGAACAGTGATATGAAGAAGAGATTTTCCAGGAAATGGATCTCTTCTTTTTCATGTATTTTTTTTTTTTTTTTTTTTTTTACTTTGTGCAGTCATACTTTCCACTAATGCAAAATAGGAATGGCTATACTAAGCTAGGGTAGCTCATTTGGAATGTCTTCCAATTAAAAATTTGGTAGGCAACCTAGAATAATAAGCAACCTTGTTTGTCTTTGTTGATACCTGAGCTTAGGTCTGGGTACATTACAGATCCCACTATATGTCACAGAGTATCCCAGCAAAGCACAAAACTGTTACTGAATTCTTGCAGTCCAGTGATCAATTTAATTTCCCTTCAATGCTAATTGAGAGCTTCAGACATTTCTGTAACATTCTAATGATTGAAAGATGAACTATGAAGTGTTTCAGGACACAAACTCTCTTACATAAACCTGAACACGCAATCCTTGCCTCTGTGACATGAACTAAAGGGTATCTTTAGGTTATCCAGGGGGATTAAAGGGTATCTTCTGCTTCATTCTTTTTCTCGTTATACTGAAATCCAGTTCACCATCCCACCTGAGTCAATGGACTGGACTTTAAGCATTGGCTGGCTTCACAAACACTTCAACAATTAAACTATTCCCACAATTTAATATATCAATATATATGTTTATATTGTAACTCCTAAAAATCTTAATTCCAAGGAGTATTTTAGTCTGAGACAGTGATTCAGTAATGGTTAGCTAGCAATCATGACACAACAAAATGACACTTCCTGGAATACCAACATGAATAACCTCTTTTTTTTTATTCAGTCACTTTTCTCAATTTGGTTTTCTAAAATATAAAGAAAATGTAAGCCATGTAAAGCCAAGGAAAGGTAGTGATACATTTGGGGCCTTCAAAGATACTGATGTTGCTATTTTACATCCCTCAACTTGTTACACATACAGAATCCAGGCCTAAATTTCCAAGTGAATGGGAGCGAAGAAAGTCAGGAAACCTGCCCTCCACTCCTAAATATATTAGAGATAACCACTGTAGTTCCTATTATCCCAAAAACCTAAGCTTTGATAATACAGACATAGTGATATCACCCTGCAATATGTCTAAAATAAACCTACTTTTTAGGTCCCCATCTGCCTCTTGTACAAATAATTCCATAAATTAGTCAGCATACATACTGTAAATTAGTCTGATTTAAAGATGACAAAATGCCAGAAGAGCTATTTATAAGCTTTCATACCATGAATTTGTCCATACATTGATTTGTAGAGAAAATCTCCCATCAGCATTATTTATAACATCACTTAATAACTTTTATTTTACTTAATAACTTCTATTTTCCTGTGGTGATGGTTCATTTTTGTTTAAATGAAACTGTTTTCTGAGACTCAAAAGGTTCCCAGAGATTTCTTGCTATTTTTATTACTGTCATCTCCTAATACAAACAGTTTCACTTATTTGTATTAACACAAAATGAAAAATAGTAGTTTAGACTGAATCAAGAAACCGCGGTGATCCCTGCAAACAATCGCAGATGAGCAAATGAAAGGGACAAGTCAAAATTCTCTTGAATCATGGAGAGTTTCAAACAACTGTGACTGAGTCTTCCCCCTCTGCACTTAGCTATCGCTTCTGTAGAAATTTTACATCATGTTATTTCCTCAGAGAATGTTGCCCCAATTGCATATCTAGTGAGGGGATGATGAAATGTTTCTGTGTATGTGCATGGAGACAGAGGGACAAGTGTTACAAAGACTCAATAAAGCACTCTCAGCAGTCGAACATGTGGTTTTCTTTGAAGGGAGGGCAAGGGGCCAAGACACATAAGAAAAGTAGGTCAGAGGAATGAGGAACTCTGTTACTGCCCAGACCCTCTTGCACTGTACAGAAATGTACAGTTCCTAGTATCAGCTTCATAAGATGAATATTTTCCCCTCCTTTCTTGTGAAGCTGCCCAGAACTGTGGTTCACAACCCAGGCTTCTAGTTTTTTTTCCCTTTCCTAGTTAGATTTCCTGCTATGCTGAAGGCCGTGCTCAGCACTCCTTTTGGTGCCTGGAAAAATTCAATGCCTCCTTGCTTATGGTAATGGAAACCGACAGCATTCTTGGGAAGGACAGCAAAGGCAGAAAGGAGAACAGTAGAGTGAAACCCAGGGACAAACTCTTTGGGTGGCCCCAGCTGGAACCAATGTAGAGGCTGTTTTTGTAATTAATTTCCTAGTGGGTAGGCTTTGAGTTGGAAGCAAGGATATGACTTACTGCCCATTATGCGGCACTCAGAGAAACTGGATTTAACACTTTTCCTTTAAGTAAGCCAGACTTGCACCCAACAACTAACAGAATCCGTCATCAGCTGCTTCTTCCTATGAGAAAAATCAGGTCCTCAATTGAGTCCCACAATTTGGGTCAAGGAGGACAACAACCTCACTTCTACAATTGTCTCATATTTTCTGTTTAGTGCTATAATTCCCTTGATTTATGGATCCTGGAAATATTTATCATATGCTTATTTGCATTGTAGTGACACCAAAAAAAAACCAAGTGGACACCGATTTAATTCAGAAAAATCCATTCCCTAAGAGGATTTAAAAACATATATATCACTTGTGGGAGAAGAGAGAAACATAAAGTAGGGTTGTATGACATTTTCAGAGGCAATTGTCAGCAGAGACCACTGCCACCCTATGCAGGCACTGATAAATGAATAGTTTCTGGGCTGTGGCAAATAAAAAAAAAGATTATTTCTCAACATTAAGGACCATTTCAATTTCCCCACTTGTCCTTTTATATTCTCCAAAATGATAAGATGATGGTCCATCAACCTATTGGAGGATTTTCCTGCTATTTTTATGACTGCACTAAAATGTAATTGAGGAACTGCTGTAGAAAGGGGAGGTCTTTCCTTTGTTTTCAAAAATTTTGAGCAGAATCTTAAATTTCTAAATCCTAATATCAGCTTAATAAGTATATTCCATAATTTCATCATGATAATTGAAGCAGAAACACGTAATTCTCTTCCATAAATCCTTCTAAAAATAGGTAATTCAACTTCCCCAACACAAAAGCTGCTTTCTCCTAAATTCTTCAATCAATTCCCAGTTTCTTGTTGACAGTCAAACATAAGGTGCATCTCAATATACAGAAGTACATGAAAACATTTGTCTTTCTTAAAAATTTTGAAGATTTTGATTTTTTTCTCCCACCTTGAAACACTAGTAATCTCTCAGATATAAACATTTTTACATACAATTTTCATGCAAAAAATGAGTGGATGAATAAATCAGTAAAGGTCAGGTCAACAGAAATATTTTGATTACTTCAGAAGATTTGGTTTGGTTTTGACCTTTTAAAATTGATAACCTTCTTTGATATAACCTAACTTCATTTTGATAAGAAAGGTCATGTTGAATTCAAAAGAGATGTTCTTTAGTTAACAAAGGTCAACAAGAATATTTTAGCCCTTTGATACCAAAATAATTCTGCACGGGGAAACTGACTGAGATTACCTTTTTTATTACAAGTATATGAATCTTATGGCTACTCCATGTTTTCTGAGAAAAGTATCTCAATACTTAAGGAATATCATCAACAATTAGCTTGTAAATCCATGGTCTTGATGGATTACTTCAGAAGATTCACGCTTGCCAATATAACTGATCCCATATTAGAGCAGTGACACCAATGACTGAACCACACACCTTTGCAACTTTTACAGACACAATTATACCAGCAAAGTTTACAGGTGAAGGCAGGTGATTAAAGGTGTACAAAGTATGCCTTTATCTTCTGTAGAGTCCTGTTTCAGCAGTGAAAAATGTAAGCCTAAACAAACTAAAATTATACTTAGAATCTTAAATCAATTTCTGTCCTGTTTTAAAGAAAGACTCTGAAATGAGGATTAATATTTCATAGTTATATTGACATTAGAGTTAAATGAGACTGTCTTTCTAACTGTCTCATCTTCAGTAAAACACAGAATATAAATTTTCATTGCATTAACTCCAGTTTGAAACAAAACATCTCTTTTAGAAAAAAACCATCCTGTGACAATAAACCTATATAGCTCTTGGTGAGCCAATTGTATTGAGTTCAGAAAAAATAACCCTAATTTTGGTTCTGATTCCTAAAATGAATTATCAGTTTCCTTTAGTTCTTACTATGTTTTGTCTACTGAATTGAAAGGCTGCATAAGAAAATTCTGTTGCTGTGCTGGTATTTACAGATTTTGGCCCAGTAAGCTCTTAATGTATGTCATAAACTACATCTTGAGCTGGTGTTTCACTGCCAGCATGTTTTATCTTTCTTTAACATGCTGTATTGGTCTTCACTGGACCATTGGACCAGCACATTTCCTGAAATCTAAAGAGTGGAATGGAGTATGCTCAGCTGATCATAGCTGCCCTACAGACATATCCAGGATTAACATCACCATGACACCCCATGTCAAGTTAGACCAAAGCGTACACACGTAACCAAAGATGCCACAAAATCTCTCCATTTTTCTTCTCTCTATTCTAAGTGAATACAGAAATGTGAAGATAGCTTGAAAGCTGTAGAAAAGAAAAAAGATAATCTTGAAATCTTACTCTTGTTCAGTATTTCTCTTGATTTCATAGGAGCAGTTGACATGAGTGAGAACCCATAATAGTTGCATTAAACTACCTTAAAAGCTACATGCCCCCAAAACACAAAAAGAACAGCAGTTACAGGGATTTTTGATTTTTCCATTACATTTTTCTTCTGTAAATAGCTATTTTCAGTGTTGCCACTTCTATTGACGTTATTCGCAGTAAAGCAGGTAGTCATGGGAATTTTTTCTTTCTCGCAGTTCAGTAAAACTTTTATGCAACATTTTTCTTAAATAATTTATTTTCTTTCAGCATCTGTCAGAACAGATTTCATTTAACACAAGTCTACCACACACTTTAAATGTTGCAGGTCCTTTGCTCTGGTATACAACAGAAGAATGTTCAGTTGAAAAAGCAAGACAACGTGAAACAAAACCTAGCAACCATAAAATCCATTCCATATTTCCATAGATTTATTTTTTACATTGTTAAACTTTAAATCATATAGGTTTTCTTTTGTTTTTGAAGCATACATATGATAAATATATATACAGATATATCTATGTAGCACAAGCAGATAACTCTGAACCTACTCTGCCTTGAAATTTACACATATTCTTGATAATATTAGTACAATTGATTATTCTTAAGGTGATGTTTCTGAGAATTCTTGCATTAGAAGATCTGGAAAAGACAAAATGCTTATTTTTTTCAAGATAGAAAGCTATAGGAAGCATTGATCTGATCAATTTCCATTTCTTTTCTATAGCTAAATATACAGTGTATATCCATAGCTTTACATTTTTTCTCTTGTCATCTGAACTTGAAGTTATCCTGGAAGATAGAGATGATCTTACCTACAAGCATCTTCCCAGTACAGGTGTACATACTGTGTCAGGTGTCAGCATGTTTCAGGAAACTGGATTGTTCCAGTGTTGGAAGCAAAGCCTGTAAGCTTTGCTGGACTTGAAGCATTCCTTGAGGTGATTATTTCCATGGTAAAGTGCTTCCTCTACATCTATCCATAATTTTTTTAATAGGGTGTAGTTAGCAATTTTATCATTCCTCCTGTTATTTTTTCAGGAATGTCTATTCCATAGTTTTATTTTGACAGGTGAAGGTGTGTAATTCTTCTAGAGCACTTCCAGAGCTGACATGAAAGCCCTTAAAAAATCTTTCTCAGCATAGCCCCTGACAGCTTACATTTACACCCAAATTTTAATTTCTGAGATCAAGGCATTGAAGAGAAACAGTAAGGGCTTGATGCCTTTGTTCTTGACACCACTTTTCACATCTCGCTAAGAGACCAGCAGAGGATGAGATAAGCACAGGGAGACAGGCGTTATCAGCATGAGGGCAGGAAAAGCAGCACATTTCTGAGCAGTGATGGCTGGTGTCAGCCTGGTTTGTCTGACTTGGCACTCACCTCCTTTGCAGTGTTCACCTACAGCCACTAACCAGCCTGTCACGCACTTCAGAACAAGCCCTTCTGTTTGAGCTATCTGAGCAATTATTATGCTGTCCCCATCTCCTCTTTGAGGCTGCAGTGTGGCAGGGCTTTAGGAGAGGCAGGAGGTGTGACCTTCTGGCAATTTGCACTGGGCTGCGTGTGGCAGTGCTGGAGGGCTCCTCGGAGCAGGACCAGCCAAAACATCTGGGTAAGCAGCAGTGGTGTGGCCCCAGGAAATCTCAGTTTTGCTGATGTGCATTGAGGAGCTGAGGAAACTGCAGAACAGAGCTCTTAGTTGATTCTCCCTAAAGTAAATCCACACTGAGAACCCTGGAGCACCTATGGTAAGAGCCAACTGATCCAACTCAGTATGATGAGATGTCTTAGTCCTCTGCTAGAGTAAGATTTCCTACCACTGAGAAACTGAAGCTTGAGGTGGTATTCACAGCTCATCTGAGGCTTGAAAAAGTGTCAGCAGTGACAATTCTTGGTCACTTGGTCTTGAGTTTCTATACAGCAGAGTAGACTTTTGGTAAATACTCAGAATTTTAAGTAAGAATCTCAAAAATACATCAAGGACCTTGGGAGAAATCCTGATTCCTAATGGAATGAGGGAAATACAGAAAACTCAAGAAGACTGAAACCTCAGACCATTCTGGCTCAAGAAGACTGTGGGGAAGAAAGGAAACTGTGGTGAACATTTTTGCCTGCTAAATTAAGAAAAAAGGGAAGAGAGAGCTAATGCAGAAAATGGACAGGTTCACATGATCCCCCTAAACAGCATTTCCTTCTGTCACCAAGTGGGGTATGAACTGACTCAGCTTCAATCCCATACAGGATCCCCCAGTTAACACATGTAAACCAACATATATAAACTAAAAAAAACAAAGAATTCTTTCTGCAGCCTGATCAATATTAATAAACAAAGTATCTCTTAATGAACTTTTGTAAAAGTAATTTTTTCTTTTTGAAATATGTTTGTGTAAGTAAATGGTTATTTCCATGGCAACAAAGCCTATAATCACCTTGATATTGCTTTATGAATACATCAGTCATTCAATACAACAAATTAAACAATAGCAATTACTGGTTAGACATGGAAAACTGCTTTCTTAAGGGGTGGTTGAAGGCTATGAAATCTACCTTTGTGTGAATCAGAAACTATATTATAATTATTATAGAAACAGCAACTCCTATAGAGGCAAAATACAAATGTAGTGTTTTGAGCTTGACTTAACAAAATCTTAATTTGAAAAATACCCATCCAATTTTACCCTCCAGGGATGAATGGATAGGGAAAGACATGTGAAAGTTTTTCATACATTTGTTTATGAATAGACAAGTATATCCACCACTGAGCAGTGATAGGATATACTCAATGGGATGAACAAGTGTAAAAATTTGAGCAGACCATGCTTTAGCTAACCTGTTAAAACACAGGGATTTATATATATCAGATAGTGAATAAGTAGCATGGTTTGTTTGCATACAATTGAGAGATTGGAAAATTTACTGTTTATGAAAAATTTTAAAAGCACCATCAAAGGTGTACTCATACTATTCTTTTCAGGGAAAAATCCAAACAAATGCTTACCTTAAATTTCAAAATATTGCAGTTTTACCAGGACTTCTAATCACAGCTGAAAGTTACATGAAACCATTCTGTACCGACAGTTTATGACAGCCTTCCTCAATTAAATTGAAACATCTTACAAAATAATTCTTTTCTGTAGTAATTTGGACAAATTGTGGAACAATTGATTAAGCAAAGAGTACCTGAATAACTGAATGTAGTGTTTCAAAAGGAGAGAGTCCCCATTACACAATTTGCATGTTAAATTGTACCTTAGCACCAGATGAGAAAACTCTCACAAAATGTCCCTATGCATTTAAGTTTTTATGGAGGCATATTAACTTCTTACCGTTCTTTAAATACCCTTTTTCCCCTGAAGACATGAAGTCTGTGGTATCTCGATTCCTGTATCTGCTAATTATGACTAAATAAAAGGTTTCATTTTTCAATGTATTTTCAAATACGCTGCTTTCAAGAATTGTATCAAATATAATAGTCACAATATGCAATTTGGGTTGACTCACAGGATCATGAGTCTAAACATTGAGATATGCATTGCTCATGTGTGAATCAAATCAAACCCTGAGGACCAACATCTCTTGTGACAAGCAATAAGAAGCTTCCTCCAATACTGGCTGATCTATATTAGCTGTGCAAATATGTTCTTTTTAATTAACTAGCATGCAGATGTTATAGTTCAATTTCTATTCCCAACATATTTTCTTTCACAAGTATGAGCTCTTGTACTCTCTTTAATAGGCTCTATGTTTGCCAAAATAGTCTCCAATGAATCCAGTAACGTTTAACTCCATGGTTAAAATCATTTGCCTATGCCATGGGTTACAAAGACACAGCCTATTGCTTACAGATTGAAATCAAATCCACCAGGTACCATTTGTTGCTTCTGAGTTTTGGTTTTTTTTTTCAGAGCACTTTACTTAATTGACAATTAATATAAATAAATACCTGAAATTCCCTGATAGAATAAAACCTGCCTATATGGAGATATAAATACTGGCATCTCCTAGCCTCCTAGGTTTATCTGCACACGTGAATGGCTATCTTCAACCCTTAGATTTCCAGCATTATCTAAATGAAAAAACAAAAAGAGAAATGATAAATTCTCAGATGAAGGACATGACTGAATGTACTTTTTTTCTTACCATCATTGTGTCATTTTTTTTTTAATGCATGATGAGCACTCACATCTGTACAAAATAGTGTTTAAAATGGGTGCGAAAGACAGGCAGGTTCAGGCCATGTTAGCAGAGGAAATTTATTTTGTGTGCATGGGCAATGGCAAACAAACAGGGTATGATGCTATTAAACTTATCCATTAAAGTGGCTGTCCAGCAGGGTTAATGTGTCTTTGCTAAAGGGTGCAAAAGGGTGTGTTTTTCTAGCTCTGCAGGGAAGTGCAGTTCAAAGTATATTATTGTTTTGGATCCAGCAGCCATATCTAAAAATTGATTGCTGTAGTTGTTCATTCCTGTCAGGCAGCTGCTGGGGTGGGAAGAGCATCTACTCTAGCTGTAGCAGGCCTTCCCTAAGGTGGATGGGAATCTTACTTTTCATTTTAGTGAAGTCAAGATTATGCCTGTGATTTTTTACATTTTTCAAACCCAACAGGATTCCTACAACTCCAACTATGAGTCATCACCTGCAGCACTGCCTGGGCTGGGCACACCTATTCAAAGCCCTCTAGCCTTGTTACCCACCAGTGGATAGAGCACATCAGGCACACTTTTGCAGCACTTCTGATGTAGTTCCACTGAAAAAGTGTATCTAAATCCCAAGTGCACAATCCCAAATCAAAATGCTGATGCAGGCAGGCAGACAGACAAACATATATTTCCTTTTCATAAGTCAAGGCTTAGATTAAACTGAATAACTTGATTATTAAAGGTGCATGTACATTTGTATGTGTACAGTTTCACATGACATATCTCTGATAGAGATATTTTTAAGAGGAAATTGACTTTTAAGAAGCTGCAATTTGAAGGTTTAGAGTTTTTCTTTTCATTTACATTAGAATGCTGAACTATAATTTAACAAGAAGATCAAAACAGAAAACTGAACCACCTTACAGAAGCTGTCTTTCAAGCATGAAGAGAGACTCGAAATGTTTCTTCAAATTGCAGTCCTCAGGCTGATTGGACTATGTCAGCATCACCACAGACAGAAACCTGGAGGGATATTTTGGCTATACCCTCTCTAGATCTGTGTTTTTTAACTCGTGTCAAACAGTGATAGCAAACTATCAAGTATGGTAAGGCTGATTTGTGAGGGTAGCTCCCATGTACCCTAGTACACAGCACCAGTCACTCCTGGTAGTGCCTTACAGGCATTGCACCCAACTGGTCCCTTGGAGTCCCATGGCATGTGCAGGTACTGTGCAGCAGGTCCAGAACTTCCTGAAGGTGATCAGGAGAGAATACACAGTGCCCTGTCATCTGCCTAGTACACAGAGCTCACAGAGCCAACAATCTGAGTGCTTAGCAAAAATCTGAGCATCTCTCTTCTCCCAAGGATTTCTTCTTATGGCCAAAAGAGTGTCTTTTATGGAGTATAATGCAAAGTGTATACTTTCAAGTCCTTAGTCTGTCAAAATTCACAGTGCATGGAGAATGGGGGTAGAGGAGTGGAATTTACCCAGTGTGCTTTTCTGTCTTTTTAAGTACATCTGCTAAAGAACATCTGTAGCTCAGTGGACAGACTGTTGCTAGGACAAGATTTCAGGCTATTCACCTAATTCCAACTTTGGGAAACCATGGAATAGCTGAGGTCAGAGGGCACATCTGGAAGTCATTTTGTCCTCTCTGCTTCACACAGGACCAGCTAAGGTAAACCACATGGTGTGATCGATTGTGGTGGTACCCAGCACCTTCCGAGAAAGCACAGGATATTCAGCTTGTTTGCCCAAAGCTGGCCAAGCTGTAGTGCTGCAGGAAAAGACAGGGCACTGGTACCACAATTACCTCAGGCCCACGTTTCTGGCTTGTCCTGAAGTTTGCACAGGAATACTTTGGAATTCAAGTGTGGATTTTGATCTGCACTCAAAATGAAGTATAGATATGCCAGTGGAATATTCCAAACACAGATCCACAGGAAAAAAAAAAACAACCCCCATGTTTTACCTTCTGCTTAGTCTTCATGTATATGTCTTTCCCCGTAACATATGTCCCCAATTCCCAAAGTGATGGGTATATTGAAAATTTATGCATGCTTTACATTTAATTTAAGCATTTCCATAGCAACTCCTACATTTCAGGATGTTTTATCCCAAGATACAGAATATATTCATTTCAGAAAAATTTCCCAGGCTGTATTTAGCCACATTCATATATGAATTTCTACAATTTAATTTTCAATGAAAATTACCCTATCATCTACCAGAAGCAAAAGTTTTAACAAACAGATTAACTTTTATGACTTCTTTCATCTTGCTCTGTGTTTAAACCATTAGTCCTGCATCAAATGGAGCTAATGAAGCCTGATTGCTCAGAATCAGGGTTTTTGTTTGATAGATTCAGGTGTTTTATAAAGTCCAACTTCAAAGGAATAAATCAAAGGTGCCTCTCCTCCTCTTTTTCTCTCCCTCTCTTTCTCTCTCTCTCTCTATTCCCCTGGCTCTTTCACACTGCTGCTCTCCTGTCAGGAAATTCTAAAGGATGAACATGCTTTCCAGAGGCCTGATATTCAACCAGTGTATATTATCACACGATGATAGAGAAATCAAATATATATATATATATATATTACTGTCTGCTGAAGTCTGTAACAAAATTAGAGGAACTTGCGGTGATGTATGATGCACGTAGCAGTAATGAATTGATGACCCATACTTCTATATGGGTGACCTTAAACTGTATTTAAAAACTTCTGGGTTTCAAGCAAGAATAAAAAAACAACACATATATGTGAGGAAATACACATACAAATAAAGGAAAATAGGAGAGGTATGGGAAAGAAGATCTTCCTTGCAAATTTTCACTTGTTTCTCATCTAATTTTGAATTTCATTCATTTTGCCTTTCTAAATGTAATTTCTGAAAAGGATTCCACTACTTCAGGCTAGACTTCCTGCCCCTTTGCTATCACAATAGCAAATTTTCATAACATCTGATTCCTGTTCCAGGACCACGGCTGGTACAGCACACATCTCTTACACGGGTATGCCTTCCTGAGCAGTCAGCATAAGGCAAAAATCTAATGGAGGGGAGGTGAACAAAGCATTCAAATTTGCCATCAGGTTATGCACACATCACCTGCATTTTGTGCAAGCAGGAATGCCTAAGCCAAGGGGTGAACAATCAGGCTTCCCATGCTGTCAGGCAGTAACCCGATGCTTTACTTGCCTGATGTACCTGAGCTGCTCCGTAAACAGCAAAAAATAACCCAAAAATAAGTGGTGGCACACTTGAATTTGTAACTTACACATTTCTTCCAGTTCCATCACTTTCATGCAAGAGAGTGAGTTAAGAGAGAGATACTCGCAGATCCTGGCAGGCTCCAGGACATAACCAACAAATAAATCAATTAATTTAACCCTAATGCAATTATCTGCTTTAGATGAAGGGTGATTTTAGCTTGCTGGATTCACTTATAAGATCAAACAATTATCCTAATAAGTTTATACTGTTCTAAAGATGATAGCATTCTCAGTGGCCCTAGTACAACTCCAATGGCTAGAGTGAAGCTGCTAGACATAAATTTATTACATAAATGAGAGCTGCTTTCAGTCAGGCAGCAACAATTTGATCTCCAATTAAAAAAATAATCTTTAAAAATAAAGCCTGGCATTACAATTAATCTGCTGTTAGATGTGCAGTGAACGTGCACCTGTAGCACTAAAATGACACTCAGTTTTTGGGTGGAAATTTCAATAACAGATTCAAAATTGAAGCCATTTCCTTTGGTTTCCATGCCCAATCTGTTTTAAGTCACAATGTCCTTAGGAGGGCAGACTATGTGTGAGGCTCAAAGCAAGAACCTAGGATATTAAATCTTACAACCTAAAGATGTGCTGCTTATTTGTTTTTTCCTAAAGACAGGGTAGTGAGGAGGAACAATATCAGACAGGGATTTGTAAAAAACTACCACATGCCTTTAATTAAAGTCTCAGCTCCTGATCATGCAAACAGTAAGACTAAGGTACTTCTCCAAGAAATGTGATCAAAGCCAGTATAAAAAATTTGTAAATGTGCATACTGTATTTCCACAGGTTACTAAAGAGACTACTATATATATATATATATATATATATATATATATATATATATATATATATATATATATATATATATAGTATATATCTGATATCTGTTTTTAGTCCTCTCATACAGACAAGACTGCAAAGAGAATATCAGATGGAGGAGTGCTCAGCCTGTGAACCCTGGCAGAGTTGGAAGGGCCCAGTAGCTCAACAGCAAAATTTAGGCAGTTCTACACTCAGCGCTTCATCTGAAAAGTTAAAAGCTAGGTTTTCAGAAGCCTGAAAGGAGAAGTGGTAGCTAGACTGAGGTTGGGTGAATTTGCACCTAGGGGCCTATGAGACATCTAGGCAACTTAGAATTTAAATAATTTTGGAGTCCTGACCCTGCATTCCCACATACCTCCTGCAGTGCTTTAGCTATTGCTGGCTTTCTCCAGCACCACCATGCAACAAATACTGTCAACACACTAATCCCCAGCTCCTTTTCTTCTGCTTCCCTTGCAACCATTGATCTTCTGTTCCAAGGAGTTCCCCTGCTTAGTTCTGAATGTTTTCCATGTAGCTAATTAGTTTAATTCCATGCATCCCTGGCATTTGTGGACACTTTCCTTGTTTACCATTTCCTTCCCTTCTGGTGGCAAAGGTAAAAATGAAGCAGCCAGGTTTTCAGGAGGATGAGAAAACCTGGGCAGCACCAGAGAGGCTGCCACATCACCCATGCAGCCCAGGGCAGCTCAGCCCATGGGAGGCTGAGCGACAGGCAATCTTCTACTTGCAGTGAGTGGGAAAGAGAAATAGATAGATAAAATAATAAATAAAATAATAATAGAGAGAAGGTTGGAGCAGTACAGCTACAGAAACCTGGTAATTGCCTGCTGTATCCAGAGCTCCCCAAGCCAAACAGAAGCTATTATGTTTAACTTCAAAACTACATGTGTATTCATCCCATCTGAAAGACATACTTGGCAGGTTAAAATTATGGCCTCTAAATCATAAAAAGTATTGAACATATAATACTGAAGGAAAGACATGGCAGCTGAAGTTAATAAAATGTTGGTGATGTATTGTTTCAGCTATCCACGCATAAACTGGTCAAAAGTCACACTGGGACAAAATTTAGAGAAGTAATTTCTTTACAAATTAAATGACTGCCTCAAGCAAGACCTAGTTCTGAGTACAGAGAGGAAGGAATGAATCTTAACCAAAAAATTACTTCAGCTAAGATAAATTTAGACATTATTATTCTGAAAATATAAAGCCTACACAGATTAACAGGAAAAAAGTCGAAGTTAGTAATTGATTTAATTATTTCAGCTCATGTTTATTTGCATCTCAGTTCTGATACTAAGTCAAGAAGCAGAAGTTTTTCATAGCAGTAACTAGAGTGGAATCTTAAATGGTAATTATAACCAGTTTCCTTGAAGGAGAATAGATTAAGAAACAAAGAAATTCCTATCTATATCTATCATGAAAATTCCAACTCAGCTCAAACACAGGCATTAGAAGAAGAAAGAAAACATTAGATATTAGAAGAAGAAAGGAATAAATAGGCAATTCTTCCAAGTGTTAGATGGAGGGCATTCTCACTAAGGTCAAAGACAACAAAACATAACAAGTAAGGAGAGAACTATCAGAGATGCTCAAGGACAAATTTACAAAGAGAACAGGAGCACTGATTTTCACGGATACATGTCCATTATTTTGATATCACCAGTACCTGTGGCAGGCCAGCTCTGTAGCCAAAACATCCCCTTGAAATTTCAGTTTCCTCTACAAATATTTCTAGTAGGCACCTCCACTTTGGCAGTGAGGTGCATGCATGGCACCTCAGGACATCTGTTCACCTGTAGCTTTCCTTATAATGAGCCTTACCAAAAAATCTTCCCAGCTGACTGATATGTGGGGCTTGATCTTCTAGTTCTGCTTTGGCAGTACCTACCCCTGTGTGAAACACAGCCTGTGGGAAGGGCAGGGAGGCATCCTTTTATTCTTCCCTCCCCCATCCCATGTTGTCTATTGGGATGGAGTACGGATGAAATCAAAACTTGCTTCCATGACATCAAATTTAAACCAGCATCTTCCACTTCTGCAAGCTAACTTGCTGAAGCACAATGGAGTTTAAAACCTTGTACTCAAATTGGGAAGATGAAGAAGCATGAGAGAAACTGCTACCTCCTTGTGCCCCATGATGTACAGCTGTCAGCTGGAGGAGAGGAGGTGCTGAAATGAGGCACCTCAAGACCTAATTTGGGGTCACACATTCCATTAATTAGCGCAGGCATTTGGAAATGGACCTAGTTCTCTGTGTGGCTGAGCAGCAGTGAAAGAAATGGGTATAAAGATTAGGAAGGAGGTTAAGAAATTTTGAGGCGGTGTGCTGGAATACAGAAATCACTGGCCATTGAGTGTCTCTAATCCTTTTCTATTTTTGGTCTAACACTTCATCCTTGTTGCACAGAAATCCATCCTGCCAGCAGTTTCACTGGCTTTAAGGAATAAAACAAGTTAAAAATGTGGTAGAAGTTGAGGTAAATCAAACATTTCCTGAAAAAATTGCTGTACGACTAAAATAATCAAGAGAGTAATAAAACAAGGTGGCATCAGGGTCACCAACACTCTCAGCTACCATCAAAAGGTCTCTTCATACTTTTAAAATAAAGATTATTTATTTATTTATTTATTTATTTATTTATTTTCTGTGTGCTTCCTTGCACACAGTCAATATCTAATTTCTCCTGAATAGGAGTAATGCTGTCATACCAGTCACTTTGAGAAAATATGGTGACAGGGAGATGTACATGGACTATCTACACTGACTGTTGGAAATCATCCATTTAATCAACAGTGCCTTTAATTTGTTTCCTGAGGATGAAGACAGCTTCTACAGCTAATCCCAGCCTTAAGTTCTTAATATTCTAATCCTTCTCATACATGGACAACACTTAATTAGAGGTAAGCTGCATTTGGTAGAATATGAAACTGCTCAATTATCTGTGTCACCATTCAGTTGGCTGGAAAAAAAAAAAAAGAGAAGAAAAACCATGTGTTTTTCACAGGAATTTTTTAAGAATGACAAGTATTATAACAAAGAAATATTACTATTCATCTTATTATGAAGTAATAAAAAACTGTATTTTTAACCCTCCCTTAGAGTGAAGAAGTGATAACCTAAAATAGGGTATCTTATGGACATTTTCCCACTCCAATCCCATCAGCAAAGATGTCCAGTGTAACTTGAAGAAAAGAAAGATTTTCCCATTTTAGTGGTGGGGAACTGTGAAAGACTAAACAGATTATTCAAAGTTATGATGGGAATTATGACTACACTCAAGTGGACTTAATTGGAATCCTGAGTAAGTTATCAGACCATTATGCTGATCTTCTACCCTGTTTATCAATAGCTTTAATTGCATTTTGTACTGAGTATTGTAAGAACTCACGAGTTCCTTCTCCAAAACACTTTTCCATGGCATAAATAACAATTCTTGAATTAGTATCAAGGACAAACTTGGTAGGAAATGAAGCTTTATCCTTAGACTTTGATATCTAAAGTGCATCTGAGAAGTGGGGTGGGAAAAGGAATGACCTACCCAGAAGTGTCATGACAACATATAAGCAGCATAAACTTCTGCTGTGGTAACAGAGTTGCTTATTTTACATAAAGAATTAACTCATTACTGCTAGTAAAGAAAAATTCATTTAATTGAGTGGTAATTAAACAGAATATTACAGAAGTCAGTTCTTCATTACTGCTGTTGCTATATAGAAGTACAATTTATATTTCACAGACAGGTGTGAATTTACACTTAAAACCATAATTTGTTTCCCTTTTTTTGTCACCTCCTAAGGGTAACTAATATATCTGCACTGCACCATGACAAAGACAAAGGAACTGTTAGCTGGAACCTTACTTCCAGAGGTATTTTGCAAAATGTCCAAACTTACTAGCTAACCATATTTCCAGGAAAAAGAAAACAAAATCTTTCTCCCAAGGTACTGGAATTTTGTATGAGGGAGTGGCAAAACCTTTATTACTTGTATCAAGGTTGCAGTATTTTTCCTTCTTGAGTTCTTGCACAAGTTACTTCAACAGGTTATTTACGCACAGTCTGCAAAGCATGCCTTCTAATCTCTTAAAAATGTGTTGATAAAATTAATACTTTGGCTGACAGTTTGCTGATGTCACTTAGAAGAGTAAATACACTGTTTGGCCTTTTTCACTGTTAATTATTTTTTATACTACTATCTTATTGGCTCCTAAGTATTTTCTGAGTTTTTAGAAAGCATTTGAACTAAACTCTTTTATGGTTTTTGTTATCCTCCTACAGTCTGAAATTTCTCTTTCATCTCTCTGATCTTGCCTCCGTATATATTCCACTTTCATCACTGTGTGCCACCAACATCTACCACTCTTGTCAGCTATAAAATTGCTCTTCAAAATGGAAACTCTTATATTAAGTTTCTGTTTGCTGCCTTTCCCTCAGTCCTTTTAAGTTGTCTCACAATAATTTAAATATAACTGAAGTTAGGGACAGTTATAAGTTTTGTTATGTAATATCTGCTTCTAAACTTGTTGAGTAACTGTGAACTTCATACTGATTTTGAGGTATTTAATTGTTAGATCAAATGTATATTTATATTTATATCTATATTTATATTTATATTTATGTCTATATTTATGTCTATATTTATGTTTCTATTTATAGTTGTATTTGAATTTATGAATATAATAATAAAATATAAATATTTTATTATAAATTACATAATTTAAAAATATTTATATTTTTTTCTAACCAATAGATCTATGAAGGCAACATCTTCTGATCCTTTATGTGCTTTTTGAACTACAATAGCAGGACAAAACCACCATCCTCTGACTTTCACTATTAAAATGTAAAGTAACTATATCGTCACACATTTTTTTTGTAATAGAGTAATGATTGCCTGGATCACTGGTTTATGTAGTACATATAAGGTCTATTATTGTGATATATTTTTAATTTTGTATCTTGTGAAAAGAAAGAACCTGTAAGAAAACCTTTGGAAAATGTATCAAGTGCTCAAACCTGCACACTTTCAAATTTTGCTGCTCTTCATACTTTTACTCTGGTATTTCTGACAATAGAATATTTCAGTATATTCTATAAAGCTTTAAGAAACTTGAAAGCTTTAAAGAAAATATAAGGGACAAGAATTTTTTGATGGTTTTACGATGTCTGAAAGGAATGGTAATCTTGTATTCTTTCCAAACACCTGAAAGTTATTTGAAGACAGGTTATTTCAGCTTCTACAGTGCTTCAAAAGTGAAACTTTAAAGGTATCCTCCTTGACTACTATGCATTTTATTTATTAGGATTACATTTCTCTTTATGCTTCGTACTTTAAAGTGGGTGGTTTGTGTTACAAAAGTGCTTGAAATTTTCTACTTTCTTCATATATGATTATTAGAGCATGTCAAATATATTTAGTGTCTGTTTTCCACAACTGGATGTAGTGACTCACACTTTGTGGCTGCTCTTTTCATTTTTGAAGCAATTATTCCTGAAAAGACTCATATACCCAGGTTGTCAGCCAATTATTTCTTATATGCCTGGAAAAAACAGTCGTCTTTGTAAAAATGTATCAGTTGATCATTTGCTGGAGTCTATGGTAGTGTTAGATTTCTTTGACTATTTCAGTTTGGATTTTAATTGTTTTTTGTTCATAAGTGCTAAATACAGGACTATATTCATCCCTGGCAAAAACACAGATTCACTACTTTTAAGCAAGTCTCTGTTTAGTAAAAAAAAAAACAAAAAACAATATCAAGAACAAGAAACAACCTTCAAGGAGCACTGAAATGAATTTCCCTATACTGTACAGTGAAAACATTCAGAAAAGAGAAGTTATGTTTAGAGCTTGTTTTGAAATCACCACAGATAATCTCTATTTTAAATATGCAACTCAACAGTACATGAAATCTGCAAGCACATCTCATGTAGGATTTTACCCTGCTGGCTGGGGAAGAAGAGAAAACTATGACAGCCACAGCAAATTATTTTGAAGAGCCCTTTCAGACTAAGCAGAAACAATTCCACTTAACATGAATCTTACATCTAAATAAAATTCAAATAACTACATAAAAGTCTACAGAGCCTTAGAGATTTAGATTCTTTAAGCTAAACTCTTGAAAGAGAATGGCAGAAGTGGAAGCAACCCCTTCTAGTGCATAACCGCTGTTACACAAGGGTGATACACTTCATGAGTTCCTCCTGTCAGAATTTCTTACTTTAATTTTTCCTTCCCAATGACAACGTTGCTGTAGACATTTCCATGCCTATGACAAGGAGAGAAAATACTATTCTCCTGTGGCTTTAGGGATCATTATGTATAATCACAGCAAAGCTCCTTTATCAGAACACATCCAGTTTAGCATGACATTGTTGGAGGTCTCTTGAGATGACTAAGCCTTAGAGGTTTCCTCATGCAGCTCCTACTGTGTCAGTATTGTGTTTGTTTCTGACATACTAATAGACAATTTTCCCTTTAAACAACGCATTCTAGGTTCACAGGAAAATTCTAAGACGCCTCTGGGACCTGTTTGTAATTTGACCCTGCTCAATGCAGGGTCAGCTATGGAGTCACAGCCAGTTACTCGTCCAGCCCAGTCTCACAGTGGACAGAGACTGCACAACCTCTCTGGACAGCCTGGTTTAAGACAGGATTGTGCTCCCTGCAAAAAAAAAAAAAGAGATTCTCATTGTGCCTAGGCCAAACCTATCTTTTCTCTTTGTGCTCATTGTTTCTCATCCTGCCCCATGCACTTCTGAGAGGAAGCTCATCTCACCTTCTCAGCAACGTCCTCACAGGTGTTGGAAGGCTGATGTTAAACCAACCTGAAGATTTTCCTTCCCAAGGCTGAGCTTTTCCCTTAACCTCTCCCCCCAGGTGAAGCGCTCCAGCCTCCATTGTGTTGGTGGCTCTATCCTGAACTTGTTCCAGTAATGAGCTCACAGAGACTTAGGATGTGTTAGTGCTTTGCTTTACTCCTGGAATAGTACAGGAACTCAAGGAAATGGTATTTAAAATAAAATTGCTAATTTTTTTTGAATCATCAATTGAAATAGAAATTTTCAAATATAAACTGAATTATTTTTTAAAAAATTGACAAGGTCAGGACAGAACCACAGAATATTCTGAGTTAGAAGGGACCCACAAGGATCATCAAGGTAAAAAACTTAAGTGAATAGCCCATATAAACAATAGAAATTTTAATCACATGAATTTAGACATTAACAGCAGTAATTTTAGGACCACAAACTGCCTCTGTCCTAGATTCTCACTTCATCAGATGTAAGATCACATGTGACCTAATTAATGAAAGAATGATAATTTTACAATCTCCATTTAATGTGAGCTATGATTTTGACAGGTGGATGGATGTTTGTAAAATCAGCAATTCTACTTGAATGCTCACAGTGAGTAGCTGATTCTGTAAAACAGAACTGCAATAAAAGGCTTCCGTGTGCAACAAGCCAGGTGAAAAGTAGAAAGAAGTAAAGTTTTTTCTGAAGCAGACACCATGGTTGGTACTTTATATGAGACAAACATTTTAAAAGTTGATGTTTGACTTTGTGTTTGCTGGCACACACAATTGTTTTTGTTCCATTGTCTTTACAGTGAAAATAGTTCTTAACAAGTTTATATAATAATTAGAAACATGATGTAAATGTGCCATCATTTTTTTTTACAAGATAATGAGTTGTGTTGTTGAAAGACCTCTTAGAAAGAACAGCAGCTCATGTATTAAGCAGAGGAACTACAGCCACTCTGTTACTCTGGCATTCAAGTTAGAAATGCCTCTGACATAAAGCTTATTAATATGAGAATGTGATTTTTAAGTTAAAGGAAAGGAAAACGGGACCAAAAATATGAAAGAAACAATATTTAAAACAGAGAAATTCGAAAAGCCTGGACTGATTTTTGTCCTAAAGGTGGGGTGCTTTGCCTGTGCCTCTGTGCATTCCCTGCCAGGGCACTCACTCAGCCCACACCTGCTCCCGAGACCAGCGCAGAAACAGCTGCAGACAGAAAATGTTCATCAGACCTTTATGGTGACTGAGCAGCAATGTCAGAGCAGCCAGACGAGTGCAGTGTGATTGATCTGAGGATATGGGGTGCACCTGATGCTGCAGGAAAGCGGCTGCGGGGGGGGGGATGCAGACCTACACTGAATTTAACGCAAGTGAGCCATAAAGAAGGGGATCAGGTGAGATGGGGGCAGGCTGTGGTACACAGCTCACCCCAACCCTGCAAGAAACATTTAGTGCCCTGCAGAAGAATATTGATAAATAGTTTTCCAACCTCTCTTGCAAGATAAGAACTACGCTGTCTAGCACACTCAACCCTCTCATAACAGCTCTGTGTTGTATATTTAATTAATTACATAAAAGGTGGCAGTATAAAACAACAGAAAAGAGAATAATCATACTTGCTGTTGTTTCCTGCAGTTAAATAAAATGCCTCAGATATTTTTCAGGCTAAAGGATGCTCAACATTCTGAAAGAAGCTTCTGCTTTCCTGAAATACTTGGAAATTAGAAAATTCACTGCCTGAATTTCCAACACTCTCTTTAAACTCTGATGCAAAATATAGGTGGAGCACTTTCTGAATGCTTTTTTGAAATATCAGTGGGCATATGAGTACTTAATAAAATAACCCACACTTGGAATTAAGGCTGTGAGACTTTTTGTTAGCTGAATCAAATTGTTGATTTGGATCAAACACCCACATTTATGTGGCTTATATAGATTTTCCCCCTATTTTCTCCTACTGTGAAAAAATAAAAGATCTTTTTCTCTTGGATAGAATTTAATTTCAAAACTTGTTAAAAGAACAATGTCAAGGAAATCCTGGACTTGCCAAACAAAAAAGAAAGGGTGGGTTCATTCAGCCTTTCAGGGATTTACAGTTTAGGAGCCCCAAGC
This sequence comes from Pseudopodoces humilis, assembly GCF_049639895.1. Classification (NCBI taxonomy): domain Eukaryota; kingdom Metazoa; phylum Chordata; class Aves; order Passeriformes; family Paridae; genus Pseudopodoces; species Pseudopodoces humilis. Next base: position 61,002,194 of record NC_142200.1, read on the forward strand.
TCAGATGTCTCCTCTTCTTGAGGGGATCTAAATTCCCAGTTCCTACCTCCCCGGAAAGTGCCCTGGCACCACAGTCTGCTTTGAATTTCACCTGATGAGGAACTTTCTCTGCATTACTCAATAGTAACTAGTGTGAACACTGGTGTGTGTCAAGTCATAGAATCACAGATTAGTTTGGGTTGGAGAGGGACCTTTAAAGGTCATCTGGTCCAACTCCTGCTGTCCCTGTAGCATGTCCAAGTGCATTAATATACTGTCTATCCAGCAAAAGTCCCAGCTGGAGACTTGGTCTGAGACAGCTCTCTGTATTTTTTTATTATTTTTTTCTTTTTTTTTCTTTTTCTTTTTTTTTTTTTTTTTTATGTGTAATTTTGTCAGCATTTGATAAATAATGAAGCAATCTCAAAGGGGAAGAGTGAGGAAGCCCTTGTTTGGAACATCTTATGATCTGATTATCGGCACCTCCTCCTCAGCCCACATCCAGCCTTCAGTCTTACAGAGGATGGATTTTATTAGAACTGAACCAAGCCCCTTCCAGCTTCCACACTGCTCAAAGCCCTGATACAGCAGGCAGACAGAAAATAATTCCCCTTGTCTAGCACAAGCATGCATCTGAATGAGGCACGCATTTTTTTCCCCTACATGAAATTATTTGGTGAATTTGGTTTACATCTGTGAGATACTGTGAATTTGTACTTTGAAGTAAATCACTTTTTCTTTTTTTTTTTTTTGCTAAAACATTTTTTCCAACTATGAAATGGCTCACTAACAGTCAATCAATCAATTAATCCTGTTTGGAAAAGAATAACTACAATTGCACACACACACACACCCCCCAAAAAAAAAAAAAAAAAAAAAAAGAAGAAGAAGAAAAAAACAGCAGAAGAACTTAGGAGGCTATGAAGATTTTGCAAACAGAAATCCGAGAATAATAGCCAAAGGAGTATGGCAAAGAGTATTGTGGGCTCTGTGGGTGAGCACAGCGAGGCACTGCTGCCAGCCCCCACCAGGTGGCTCTCCACATTTGGCATATAAATTTGGAAAAATCCTCTCTCGTAGGAGAAAGGGGCTTGTGCTTATGCAAAAATACTAAGATTTGCTTCTGAATCTAAGTATCCACCTCAGCTGTTGAACAAATGCTGAGTCTAGGAGATGGTGCGAAAGCCCCACACTCAATTCTTCTGTTTACTTTAGGCTGTCATTTCTGAATTATTGTTCTGCATCTGGAAGGATTTTTCTCTCAACCCTGTATCCTACAGTATGTGCAAGCGTGATGTGTGTCTGAGTTTGCTGGATGTCTGTCTACTGCAAAGAGTAATATAGCAAAAGTCCTGTGCACCACTAAAATCACAATTAAGGATCATATAATCTATTATTTGAAACATAATTTTGCTCATTGGTTGGCGCTTCTCTCCCTTTAAATCTTTTCCATCTTTACCCATGACTGCTCAAATTGTTTCCACAATTTCCCTGAAATCAAGATCCCATTCCTTAATAGTGAAATATAGTCACTTTATTATTGTGGCAGGCATTTATAAGATGTTTTTTTTCTCACCACCTCTGCATACCTGAGATAACAAAGATTATCAAAGTCATCATGCTAAACAGGGTTGTCATTACTGGGTCAGAGTCTGAAAAGGATGCAGTAGAGAAAATCATCTTTATGCACACCCTGCTTTAATTGAAGGACACAGCAGAATGGCTCCTGTTTCACTGACTTTAAATGACCGTGGTCTTCTCTGCCATTTTAGAGGAAGACAAAGTCCTGAATTCTGAGGGCTTAATATTTTGCTATCTCACAGCATTTCATCCTTTTTTCCCCTCTGCCTGTTTAACAACAAGGTTTTTAACATTGAGAAGAAGCAATGGGGACAGAGTTATGTTTGTTTTCTTTCTCATCCTAATTGTTCATTTTCTATTGATTCTTCAGTGCTGGCACCTGGACAAAGAAAGGGCACTTTGCAGCCCAGTGTTTCTCCTTTGTGGTATTAACACATAGTCCTCATTTCAATCTTTACAGAGCAGCTGCTTGCAATGTAAAATGTTATCACCACAGCAAGCCAGCAAAAAGAGATTTGTTTACTGAGAAATCAAAGCTATTCTTACAAAAATAAGAATATTGACTGATATTATGGTGGGTCTGTGAAATAAGCTAAAGTGGCAAGTATTTGAAGAGATAATCCCTGAACTCAGGTGCTACTCTTCTTTTCTCAAAATTCAACCTGTGATTTGATAATCCAGGGAAACTGGAACCTGTACTCTAGGTATAATGTGTTACATAACAACTGTGTATTTAGAAAAAGTATACCTTTATAAATATATTTATTTATCTATTTATTTATTAACTTATTCATTCATGAAGACTTCTAAATTCAGTGCTGCAACGAGGAGCACAAACTGCCTGCAGCTGAGGACCAGTTTCTGATTTGCTCACTTCTGTGGCTCAGGTTTCCCCATCTTGCTATATTTCACCAGGTGCAAAACCTGTCATTCTGCCACGCTGATGCTGAGCACGAGGAAGGTGAAAGAACATAGGCAATCTCCTGGGGAAGCAACACCATTGCAATCTTCTCCACTCAAGGATGCTCAGAGGGGGAATGTGGCCATGGCAACAGCAAAGGCATGGATGGGGCCTGCCTGCCAGGAAATACAGGGAAATCCCTCTGCCAAGTAGTGCATACGCCACAGATGGTGGTAGCATGGGCGACCCACGGCTGCTTTCTGCCAGCAGCAGGTGTGTTTCCACACATACACCTGAGCCCAGGCTATAGAACTGCAACTGGCAGGGTTTTTAAATACAAAAATTACCTCCCAATACTCTAACCTACCTCAAGGTGCTAGGGCCATAGCAAAATGTACTATGTAAAAAACTCACTTATGTCCCTAGCTTATCTCTAATTCTAGGGCATTTATTTGTAAAATATAAATGGTATTGACCTCACAGGCACTTAAACAAAAGTTTAAATATATTTAATAATTTTTTGTTACAAGGCTACATATGTCCTGAAGATAATTAAGGGGACAATGAACAAAGCAGCAGTTCACCATTGTTTAAAAATGTAATGAAGGGTAAATTACATTCTAATCATTAGCAATGAGTTCACTTTTAATTTCAAAGATGTATGGCTGTGACAGATACCTTAATCATGAGAAGTGTCCTGTTAAAATTAACAGAACAAACAAAAAATTTTGAATAAAGGCAATTTTTGTCAAGAGAGGAGATAAGAAAATAAAAAAACCTGTCAAAACCATGAAGCTTATGATAACATCATGGAAACTGCAAAGCAGCAGGCTGATGTTTCTTATTTTCTAAAATCCAGCTGGACTTACAGATACATACCTACCCCTTTTTAATATAACCTGGTATTGTTTTTTGCAGCCAGAATATTATTTCTCCACCTTCTACTTTTTAGTGCTTTTGAATTTGGGATATGAACGCACTAACATAGTTTCTGCACTCATTCTTCTTGTTGCTTTGCATTGCCACGAGGAAGAACAGAATTAGAAAAAAAAAACTTTCTGCAATTCTAATAGTTACCAACTTAACAGCCCAAGGGGTTTGTGTGCACAAAAATCTCTGGATGTGGGTCAAGTTCAGACTTGCCTCCTTTCGCCTTGAGGCATTTTTCTGCAAGGCTAATTCTATAGGGCAGAAGCACAGAACGTTAGACAGACAGCTATTTTTAGCGATTAAAGGCACTATGTTTTAAGAAAGAAAAGAATTTCAGTTTTCAGAATAATTGTGCTATGCAGCAAAGATTATGCAAATGCCCAAATGGCATCTTTTCCATGGAGGTACTTGTTTCCTGTCCTTGTCGGAGACAGCTTATTTATTTTCCATTGTTTTTAGAGATTCTGGAGTGCCTAAAACACAGTTGCACCATTTTTCACATAAAACAATTCCAACAGCAGCCTGATGTGAAGGTTCTTCTTACAGTCAGGTTAAACATAAAGGATGCAATATTTTAATAGTGGGAAAGGCTAATCATGTAGGTAGCTCTATTAGGCAGCAAACCTTAGAGCAGATTGCCACAAAGAATGAACAAAGCTGGGTTTTGAGCATTTATCAAGTGTTTTTTTCCAATCCCTGCTGCTGCTCATTTTATCTCTGGGAGATGCTCTGACAAAAAATGGAGCTGGGGAATTTCACATCTCCAGCCAACAGAGGAGTGTCAGAGAGGCTGATAGCTGTCAATAAAACTGGTATTTACAGCAGATTAGAACACGATGAAAACCAAGATACAGATGTGTGTGAATTACCCTTGGTATCCCAAAAGGGAGGTGGAGAGGACCCCTCCTCATAAACAAGGCTTGCCTGCTGATCCAGGAAGATAAGCATTTGAAAAGAGACTATCAAGAGCCACTCATGAGCAGCCTCTTCTTCCAAAGCAGTTTTCCTTGAGGACACAGGAAATCAAGTGTTCATTGATAACGTTTACTTTGTAAAGGAGTTGTGTGGGTCAGATTATCAGATCTGCTTCACTTACTGTTCACAGCTCAACCAGTATCAAGGATTTAAAAATGAGACACATTTGCCAACTAAGGACCCTTTCAGTACAAGACAGTTCATTACAATTACAGAGTGGTATCCCACCCTTCCTAGAAAAGGAAACATGTTGGAAAGGGCTGTAGTTTTCTTGCACTCTGCTTACTTTGGAAAACAGCTCCTTTAGACCAGCTGCTAATTAGCAGTCTTCTCAACAGCACTAAATTCTCCCAACACCATAGCTCATGTAGAACCATCCCCAGAATCAGGAACCAGGCAATCTCAGCCATGAACATGGTGAATATGAAAACAAGCTTGTTACAAAAATTACTTCTGTTTTATGGAAAAAAATTAGATATTTTAATTTTATGCTAATTCAGAAAAAAATGCAAATGTTGAAATATCTTAATTTTTCCAAGACAGTTTTTCCCCCACTACCTCAATAGATATTCACAACCATGCCTCGCTTAATCAAGCTGTACTATTCTTCCTCTTGAGTTACAAAGGTTATTTTTTTTTGTTTTCATAGACAAAAATTTGTGTGACAGTGTGTATCTCACCTATAGGTTAATTGTTGATTTTTAAAATATTTTAAATTTGGGAATATGAATTTGTCCCATTCAAGCCTCTGAATTATTTTGTAAGTGTTTTGGTCATAATAAATAGTTGACTGGATATCATTCAAGTATTTTCAGAGCTATTGAAAGTAATTTTCTGACACCTCTGTATTCTTGAAAAAATTATGCTGTCACCAAGAACAATTATAGGTGACTGTTTCTTTTTCCTGTCATTCTGATTATATTCACTATTTCCCTTTAGTTTTCTCTCCCTGCTGGATGGAAAGATGAAAATTGCCTATGCTCTCAATTTTCTCACTCTGCAAATTAAACTTCCTGAAAATTGTTCCCTTAAAAATGATTTTATTACTTTCACAAATGCAATCAGTCTGCACCCAGATAATCTCATCCTCACCTTCTCTCATATATATCTGCTAGTCCCAGATGGTTCCACTTTATTATGCCCAACTACAGCATGAGGATGACCATGCAGAAATGGGGGAGTCCAGAATTAATAGGCTTTTCTTTTTCTTCTTTTTCTTTTTCTTTTTCTTTTTCTTTTTCTTTTTCTTTTTCTTTTTCTTTTTCTTTCTTTTTCTTTTTCTTTTTCTTTTTCTTTTTCTTTTTCTTTTTCTTTTTCTTTTTCTTTCTTTTTCTTTTTCTTTTTCTTTCTTTTTCTTTTTCTTTTTCCATTTCTCTGACCCCTACTAGAAAGTAGGAGCATGCTGTTTGGAAGAGACTTTCTGACTATGTGGAGTTCCACCAGCATTTGTGAGATGCTAAAAGTTTCTGTCTGGGCTTGTTGCTGAGACAGAAAAAGATAGGTGACATTTGATTAGCAAGGTCACTGAACCAAATAGAGCCTCAGTATTGTAGACATGAAACCTCTGTGTATTATATCAAAAATAACAAAAAAATGTTCCAAATTCTTCTACAAAGGATTGGAAAATGCCTAAAACACAATAATGTGTTGGGAAATGGTTCCAGTGGGATTTGCTCTATCACTATCAGAGAAATTAAGGTGTGGTAGACTGTCCTGTAGTTCCCTAGACCCTCCTGCTTGCCCTTATTGAATATACCAGTGATCTTTGGTTTTCCAGTCCTCTGAAACCTCACCCAGTCACCACAATTTTCCAAAGATAATCAAGAGTGGCCTCACAGTGACAGCCTTAGTCCTCATGGATGCATTCACTTGTGTCCCACAGATGTGTATGTGTCCTTGGTTTAATACTCTGTAACATGATTCTCCTGAGTATAAAAGTTTATTGCTTTGGTCTTTCTCATGGGTCCCCGGGAGCTGTGATTCCTCAGGACAGATTTTATCAGTAAAGGCTGAGGTGAAGATGGCACTGGGTACCTCACCCTTTTTCATGTCTTTTCTCCCCCACCCCATTCAATGTCAGGCGCTCTTTTTCACTGATCTGTCTTTTGTTGTTGATGGTCCTGTTGAAGTCCTTCATGTTCCCCTTCCTGTCTTTTCCAAGATTCAGCTGTAGACGGCCTTTAGCCTTCCTGCCTTCATGCCATTCCTGCATAGTCAGAGAGTATCTCTTTTTCACCTGTTCCAGCTTTCTCCTTTTCTACTATTCCTTGTTAGGTCTGATTTAAGTAAGAAGCTTGTCCTCACCTGTTATACAATCATTAAGGTTGGAAAAGACCTCTAAGATCATCAAGTCCAACTGTCAACTCTGCACCACCGCTGGGTTCATATTCATCTCTAGTGATATTCATCACTAAACCATGTCCTCAAGTGCCATATCCACATGCACTTCAAGGGACTCTACTACTTCCCTGGGAAGCCCCTTCCATTGCCTGACCACAAAGATATTTTTCCTAATATCCCTTTCTCTCTACAACCTCCAGGTAGCTGTAGAGAACAATAAGGTCTCCCCTCAGCCTTGTTTTCTCCAAGCTAAACATCCCTAGGTCCCACAGTTGTTCCTCATAAGACATGTGCTCCAGACCCTTCACCAGCTCTGTTGCCCTTCTTGGGACATGCTCCAGCACCTCAATGTCCTTCTTGCCCAAAACTGAGCAGAGGTGTGGGTCTCTTGCCACTTTGGTTTGATTTCTTCCATGACCATCTCCTATCAAGTACATCATGAGGCCAAAGTCTGCTGTTCTGTAATCCAGGGTCATGCTCCTTTTATTTGTTGCACAGAATGGGCTGTCCACCACCTCATGGGCAGCCAAGACTGCCCCCAACTTTCACATCCCCAAGCCTTTCTTTTTTACAAGGATCCAGTCAGCCATTGTTGGATCACCAGTCACCCCTGCTGGGAAGTTGCCATCAGTGCAATCCATGTATCTCAGGGCTGCTTGGTTAATGCTGTGTCCTGCACATAACAGGCCCCTTGTGAGAAGTGAGGTTTTGAACACAAGGCTTCTTCCCCTTGTCTGAAGACAGCAGCATCCTCTTCCCCAACTGGCAGTCTGTAGCAGATACCTGCCACCTGCCCTCTAATCCTAAACCATAAAGTGTTGTCTAATTGTCTGTCCCAGAGCAAGGCTCCATTAATCCCTGTTAGTCTCTGACAAAGAGTGGAATGACTCCACCTTCCCCACCACCTGTTCGTGCTGCAGTGCCTGTGTCCATTTCTTGCAGCACTCTGCCTGTGGAAGCTGTCCCACCACATCTGTGCAAGGTCCTAGACCTGTGCCTGCACCCAGATTTTGATTCCTCCTACTTTTGTCTCAAGCTATGTGCATGCAGCAGTGTAAAGGCATTTCAGAGGGGTGCTCCAACTGGATGATTTCTCATTAATTATGAGAGCCTCCCCCATGATGCTGTCTGTGGCACTTCCCTCTTTGCCTTCACCTGCTTGAAGTGGATATCTTTCAACTTGTTTTGTCCTTCTTAAGCTCTGTTTTCTCTACTGCACCTTCTTGCCAGCACAGCCCACCACTTCCCCAGTGGACTGGGGTCACCATCCCTCTTCACCCCGTCATCCCTAGCTTCCAGGTCTCGTCAGGAGGCTTTGCTGCCAGTCTGTAGGCAGAGATGCTTTTGCCTGAATCCACCTCAGAGCTATTTTCTGGAATCCACCTAAGCACTAATTTCAGACATTTGCATTACTAAGTAGAAATCACACAAAGCTAGGCTGAAAGAAATCTCTGAGACAGGATGAAGCATACCCAGCTCACTCTTGATTACACATTCATCTAATGTGTCCTCAGAAATCTCCAGTGAAGGAGACTGCACAGTTAGCATGTTACAGCACAATCTGTCCCTACATTTACATTTTCCTAGCATCTAAATTAACTCTCTCTTGGATAAATTCTGCTAACTACTTTTGTCCCATACTCAGTGGATAAGAGGGAATTTGAATTTCTCATCATTATAATAATAATAATGTTTCCCAGTTCTTTTTATGACAAGCTTTCTCATACTTGTTTTGTTCACAACAAAGAAGCCATAACAAATGAGCAAATTCTCAAACCTCCCTCACAAGCCATTTTCTAAACTTCTCATGTCTCTTTTGACTTTTCCTTCGACTCTTAGCAATGTTTGCCGATTCTGAAATCCAAGCGTCTGGCATAATGGTCCAGTTAAAATGCCGTATGTAAAACAAAATCCCTCCTAACTCCCACGCTTTAGATACAAACACTGAAATTCCTCTGCTCCTGGTTTTTCTTTTTAGCAGTATGAAACTGCAGTTTCATATTTCAACTGTGATCTATCCCTGCTCCTTTGTACAGTATTATCACCCTTACTTCAAATCTTCTGTCTGAGTATTTTATTCTTAGTAATCCTAGCAGTACTTTCATGTGGGATAATTTTCAAACCACTTCTGCAAACTGCCAAGACTTTTGAATTTCATCCTCCAAAATATTCTCATCTTATAAGTGGATAAAAAAAAAGTCCCCATTCTTTGATGAACATTTTCTGATCATTAATGAAACAGGAACAAAACACAGGAAAAATCTGTAAAGGATGTTATACGTCTTCCCAATTTGACAGTGAACTGTCATAACTAATTTTTAGTACATTTCTGCAGCCAGTGGGTGCACCCACCAGATGGCAACTTCATTCAGAACATTTCCTTAAGTTGCTTATGAGAATGTAACTGGTAGTGTGTCAAAAGCCTTATTAATGTCCAAATATATCACATCCCCTGCTTCCCTTGTATCCACCAGGCCAGTTACACTGTCAAAAAGAAACACATACTGATTTGGCTTGATTTATTCTTGATAAATTGATGTTGGCTGTTTCATATTGCTTTGTTATTTTATCATCTATGTGCCTATAAACTGATTATTTAACAAAATTATTTTGGTAACTTTCTGACTATTGAAGGCAGGGTGACTGTTCTACAATTTGTATTTTGTCACTGGCAATATTTCACAAAATAATGATCCTTTCTATTGTAGTGAGAGCATTCTTGAATGCTCAAGTCAATGGTTTATAATGTAATTGTGGATATTACACATTTTTTAAACTAAATTACAAATTTGCAGAAGAAATTTTGTATCACTGTCTCTCTGAATTAGGGTTTTGCCTTTTATTTCTTCTACTATTGCAATTGTGCATGCTACAAGCCTGCTACAAGCCTGTTTCTTTACTCTTTAGTAAGTTATGAGGACTCCACAGAGACATTCCTGAATTTGCTCTCAAAATTACCCCACAAACCCCTTTTCTTGTACTTCTTCAAAGTCTTCCTCACAAAGGTCTTTCTTCATGATCCTTACCCAGAACTACTGTGAAGCAAAAGCAGTTTACTATGGGCTGATCTGAAAACTCCTAATAACAATTAAGAAAACAAAACCACAGACTGCCTGTTTTATCCTTCCTTTGCCAATCGTTTTTGCACATTGCAAGTGTTGAGGAGTTCAAACCATTTCAATGTTTGGACAGTGAAGCTTGAGGGTACTAAATCTAAATTATCTACATCAATCTTAGTTATATATCTGCCTTTACCTTCAAACTTTTCCTTTTTGTGTTCAGCCTGACAAGATAACACAGAACAAGGAATTTGTGATTTCTAAGAGACAACAGATTTAATTAGCTCATAGTACAATGCAGTGCACCAAAGGATGGTGAGAAATAATAAACCAGAAAGTGCTTCAGCCTTGAGACAATATTGCTAATAGGTGCTATTCTTAAAAAAGACTCAGTAACAAAACATTTTTAGGTTGCTATAAGAAATTTGGATGCTTTGAATGACATATAAGACAATTATGTTGTGAACTGTTTAGTCTAAGTCATTATTTGGAACTGTGTTCCCTTACTGTTTGACTCTCAGGATTACACTGGATGCAAATAAGAAAGACATTTCCTGTGGTACAGAGTCCAGTCATCTTGTCTGGAGGTGCTGAACTAGTGGAATATATTATCCAATACTCACATTAACTTATCACTCAGGTGCTACATAGTTCATCAAGTCAGAGATAACATCACCCCAGCTTATCCTGACCATTTATTTTAAACAGCAGAGACTCCTTTTCATAAGTCAGGGTCTTTTTTTGTTGGCCAGGCTGCTCCTGCACTCTTAATACAGAGACCAGTTCATCTCCATGCTGTTTGCTCTCCACTGCAGGATTTGCCAAAATAAGGTCACTGTAATAGTTTTCAGAGAGAGCTTGTCTGTGATGCCTCAGATGTTGAAACCTGGGTTACATGGAAGGATGAGTAGGAGGTAAGCCCATTACACTACTACCCTCATCACCACTGTATTGGCCTTCAGTGAGCTCCTGCGTGGAAGTGAAAGGGACAATTTAAGCCTATAAAGCCCTAAATAGTCTGACAAGGATCTAAATAATAATGGCAAAACTCCACTGCTGAAATCATTATTCTGCAGTGTAGCCTGCAAGGCTACCAGAGAAGCAGAGTTTCTGCACAGACGTGACAGGCAGCCAGCATTTTGCCCTGAGAAGTCTTCGGTTTTACTCTCCTCACCCATGCTATTAGTCAACTTTCAGCATGCTGCAACAACCAATATTCTTGTATTTCACAGGAAAAAAAGCAAGATCAAAGTTTAAGAAGGTGGGGAATAATCAATGTAAGTATATAAGAAAGCACAGGCTTATGTATTAAAAATTAACACACTAAGGGCACAGATGTGTGTAGGCACCTCTAACTCTTGAATCCACATGTTCATGCTTTCTTATCTATGAAAACTAACTATCCAAACTTACAGATTAAAAAGTGCCAAATTTAATCCAAAACTTATTCATACTAGTTAAATCACATTAATGCCAATTCACAAGCATTTTCTCAGTGATGTTTCTCTCTCTTCAGATCTCAGACAAGTGATAGAAAGACAAGACAGTTGATCAAAGTAAAATTAAACCGCCTGTGGCCGAGATTAGGGGAAAAAAGTAATAATTGCTAAATGAGAGAAGGCACTTCCCTGCTAACAGACACACAGAAACCTTAGGTCTGTGTTTGAAATGCTGTGGACTTAACAAGTTTCTGTGGGGGGGAAGGCTGGCATGACATTAACTGCGTGCTGCTTGGCACCCAAGGGAATAGAAAAACTGCAACAATTAAGTTTTCAAAAGGCTTTCTTGGTAACTCATATTTAAAGTTTCAGTTGCTGTTTTAATCACTCTTGTTAGCAGACAGGAATTCCTATGAAACAGACTGCCAGGAAACTGGCTTGTTTTCAACACCTTTTATATTCCCGTCAAAACTGAAGAGGGATAACTTAATTTGTCAGTCATTTTGCACTTCCGAGCCCTTTTCTTTCTCTTTCTGCTTCTTTTATTTATGGCAGAGAAAAGCAGAGCCACACAGAAAATATTTTTTTCTCCTTCATAGCTACATGCTCCTTCCCAACTAAATCTGCAGTTTTGAAATTGATGCAGTTGTCACATAGGACAACAGAACCTAGTAGTTCCTCTAATGTACTGCAACGTGTGTTTACCATGTTCTGATACCATCCATTGTGACTCCACAGCGAATTGCAGGCATTCCATTGCAGAACACTCCTGAAGCTGCTTTTGCATGGAAAAGAAGTGTGAGCTGTTTGTGGTCTTTCAGAGCTGTTTAGCACTGATGTCCATTCTCAAAGGAGGAAACAATTTTCAATACCTCCTTCAATCCCCCAAAATCAACATGCGCGTACTAGCAAGCAGATTTCTTGTCAGGACTTCAGTTAATTGTTTTAAATTTTGCACTGATTTCCTGATTTGAAACTAACCAGAATATCAGTTCTGCTTATTGAACATTATAAAATTAATGTCTACAGGCAATTTTTCTGCAGCTTGGCAATGCAATGCATCCATCTGCAACCCACTACACTGAGTCCTTTGGTATTTCCTTATTTTCTAAATGGTGGCTGCATAAATAAATTGTAATATTGTTAGGATAGTGCAGCAGGTTCCTTCTAGCATGCATGAATTGCTTCAAGCATTCATAATTGCTAGCAGCCCATTTAGTATGTGCCCCCTTCATGGGCATCTGAGAAAATAAAAAGTTTATTGCTGTGTAGAGCTGTGATAAAAAGCAATCACTCAATTTATGGAGCACATATCTTTTAATATGATTTACAGAAAAATTAGCTGGTTTTTCATTGAACAGCTGAGGCATGTCCCTTCAGATGGAAACTGTACCATATAACATCACTGTTGTCTGTATGTGCCCACAGACACACAACACAGGCAATAAATATCTGTGTATATGAAATTAGGTCACAGCATATGTGAAGAGTATTTCAATTCAATTGTAGGTTAGAACAAAAGTAAATTAAGTAAATTATCAGTTATTGAACACAAGCAAGTTCAACGATACTGCTGAATGATAATATCAGAGAGGAGCAATTCTGTAGCTTGAGCTATAAATGGTGCCATATACCACTCAAAACCTGTCCCTGAGTGCTCTGGTGAACCACTGGATGGCATCAACCTGCAACATTACCAGCTGCTGCTGCTTTTGTCTTTATACAGCTCTGCTGATTATTCTACTGTTTGCTTTGTACACACTCTTGTGCACTCTTCATTTAAACCCTCAATCCTGTGAGTCCCTCCCTTTGGGAAAAAAAGTTAACATAGTTAGTTTATTATCTTAAAGAGATACTAACTGACCTTATTGCCATTTCAGCAACTGATTTTAATTGTACTACAATATACAGCGGCAGCTGCACAATACTGGAAAAGAAATCTCATTTATGCAGTTCATAGAGTGTAACAAACTTGTTGAGGACTCATGATCCTCTTATGATCAACAAACTTTTAAATAAAAAGATGGTTAAGAGTATGAAGTCATGTACTGTCGCAGATGTTTCTTGCTTTACATCTGTCAATATCTGCTGGCCAACCAGGATAACTATATAACTAGTCATATTCTATGAAGAAGAAATAATATGTTTCATAATATCTGAAATGCAAATATGGGAATTTTACTGAGTATTCATTTCTAATGGTTGTGAAAAGCTCTGCATCTCATATTTAAAAAATTGATTAATTTCACAAAACATCTGGCTATAAAGTTAATGATGTCAATGGGAACCTTTGTAAGATGGGTTATTTGCATGCCCATCACACTTTGCAGGAATGGGGCCTTTATAGGCTCAATTCTACCTTCAAGTATATCTGAAAAACTACACTTCAAGCCAATGCAAATTAGAAAGAAGAGCTGAGTGCTGTTTGTAGAGTTTGGCGTCACTGATGGCCTTCTTCTAAGGAGAGGAAAAGTGTTTGACTGGGACGGCAGGCTGTAACAGATAAATGTTGAAATTTGCTGTCTCGGCTGCAGTGCGATACTGTTGACTCTGTACATGAGTTTGTACACACTATTCCAGCTGTGCTTTGTACATCTGGCACGGGGTACTTGTGTTGATGCAAAAAAACCCCAAACCCAAACAGCTACACTGGACTGATAGTGCACCTTATGTGCTCCCTATGGAAATTACAGATATGTCACTGTCTTTGCTAGGTCTACAAGCCAAGATCTGCTGGTAGGAGCCTCACAGCTCTTGTTCATGTTACAATTTGCCATCTCATGCCCATCAGTGTTCATGCCCTCGTGCTGTTCCTGCTTCACTTGAAGGCAGGAGTCAGCTTCAATTATCTTTGAAATATTCAACAATGAGCATCCAGTAACAGTCCTTATAATTCATTTTGGGCTGTCTTAATTAACATGAGATTTATTGGAGGGAAAGAATCAAATTAAACTTTAAGCAGACTAAAAAAGATAGTCAGATTAATGCCATGATAAATTTAAGTCTCTAGGCCAGATTATTTCTTTTTTAAGGTTGCAATTTATTAGATAGATAAGAAGGAATTTAAAAAACTGCATTTCATAAAGTTAATTTGCTGCTGCCCAACAGCAACGTGCTCTCAAGACTGGATCCAGTAAGATGATCTAGAAAGTAAGGGCAGGGATGGATATCTTCCAACCATCTGCCTTCACATGTTTGGTGGCTGGATTAGGTATGTGGATAGAGAAACATCAAATGGAAACCAGCACAGTTAGAATCTTGAGTGGGAAGATACCTAAAGCTAGGCAATAGGATGGCAAGATTATTAAATCTTGCCTCTTAAGTACATAATGCAGATTCCTCTTTTTTATTGTTTTTTTTTTTTTTTTCTCTAGAATAAAATCCATCCATCAACCATACTTCTGAGATTTTATTTAAAAGCTAAGTTAGCAAAAGACATGGTTTTACATTTTCACCTAAAAACTGGTATCTTAGACTACTGATCAGGAAGAGGAGAACTGCTTTCCAGTTCATTGAATAAAATAAAATTAAAAAAAAAAAAGTAACCTTGAGACTAGGGATCAATCATCTACAAAGGGCATTTGTGTCTCCAATCTGATAATGCAAAGTGACAATTTTCCAGGATACAGACAAATGGGCCAGTCAATGCCCAGATTTGGGAGCTTAAACACTGAGCAGGTAATTGAAACACGTCCCAGTTCTTGGGTGAACAAACTCATCATCATCTTGTGCAATCTGAAGGGTTATATTTCACAAGGAGGGGACAACTGTCATAGAGATTTTTTGTTTGCTGTTTTTTTGGAGTCCACGTGTGTCAGAGTGTGTTAAATCTAAAGATTAAGCTGCTCAAACTTAATAAGAGGAGTGATGCTTCCCTTCCAAGTGCTGGTGTAAAACGATGTAAGAGTTTAATCCATTCTGCCAAGACTGAGGCAACTCATCACGTGTATTATCATTCTAGAGGACCTTAAAACAATAAATGGAGTGTTACTGGTTTAGGTCAGAGCTGCACAGCTTTGGATTTAATCACATAATTCTGCTGAAGTTCCAGTTAAGGCTCTTGAACTTTTCCTCTTAATTCCAGTTTTTAATTTGTCTGCTAACTTCCTATCTTTTTTTCTTCATATTGCATATCTGCTCAGCATTGCAAAACTAAGAACAAAAGACAGCAGTCATTAATATTATTCCGTAGGCTCAAACTTCTCTTCACAGAGCCTTAACCAAAATTTACTCAACCCTAATATAACTAAGTGTGCAAAGTCATCTGCACTGATGTTTATGCACAATAATTCAAGATATCTGATCTTAGAAAACATGAAACTAAACAGTTTGACACTGGCTGATGCAGATACCAGAAGAAGAGAGAAACTGATCTTTCTGGCCCCTGTGATTGTTGGTGAGGAGGGATGGAATCAGCTTCTGTTTCCTGCTGCTGTATTCCTCCACAGCATGGAGGGGCCATTGCCACTGCTCACTTTTCTTCACATATGATGAAGTAATGCCTGAAAGGATCTCTGATAAGTCTGCACCAATAAACTTCCACAGATAAGTACAGCTGAATGAGTGGTGTGATTTTTGGTTTTTAAGGAAATCATCTCACAGAAGAAAACTCTCCTTTTTATTCTGGTTTGCTATGATAACTGACTTGAGGTGATGCAGAAGGGGCAAATACTGGTAGTGTGCAGCAAAATATCGTCATGTCAGCTGGTAACATGCTTCTCAGTCCAGAATTCCTGGACTGCAGAGCTGCTCTGGCCAATCACTGCATATCACTGTCCATAACTGGTTTTTAGTAACTATGTGGTTAAAGACATGCCTCTGGCAATGCAACAAATATCAGAGTATATCACTGAGAGGTTTCTGGGAAAGTCCTTTGCCTTAAAAGTCAGGCTTTTCTCTGCACAGTAATGTACAGAGAATGTACAGAAAAATGTACAGAGCAAACCCCTCCATTTCCCTACTGAAGGTATGCTAGCATGGCAGACTTGCAATAGTTTTAGAAAGTGGCCTCATAATGGATAAATTTAGGCTGTATTTGAGACCACTGGCCTTGTATTTTAATCTCAACTCTACAATCTTATTTTATTTATATTGGGTAAGGGAGCACAGATTAGGACAAGATTTATACAGAATAGACAGATACCAGATTAAAACAGCTTGTCTGAATATTTTATCTAGTCTGACTCTCTGGAAGGCTCATCCATGTTGGTTTAGTTATATTGAAAAAAAATTACTTTTCCAAGAAAGCACTTTCTGCTTTCCCCTCTTTGACCCTTTCCATCTCTCATGCTGTCAGTTACTTCTGGATTAAATCCACTTTTCTCCTCAAATCACAGTCCAGTGAGTTCATGTCGTTTGCTTGAAAAAGTCTGACAGACTTCATCATCCTATAAGAGGAACTGATTTGAACTCTGATCATTTCAGTGATGCAATGTCTGATCAGGTGCTATGTCTGAAGTGGATAGAATATTTTTTGTTTAACAGATTAGCCATGTCTTTCATTTCTGATGACATACTTATCTAGCTCTAGTTGTACTTTCCAGTTCCATCAAAATTTAATATTTCAAATGCACCTGTCATGCTAGTGGTGTGTTACTCAGTGAAAAAAGGTCAAGGTGCATGGGTCTTGGATGACATTTCAATTACTCTTGCCTGAAGACAAATCATGTGTTTTGTCTCCATATCTTAAAAAAAAAAAGGGTCCATAACTTACACTTCTGCCAACATTTTTCCTTCACTTTATAAAATATGAATTATTTATAAATTTTACAGGTTTTAAACTGTCATATCATTGAGCAGTTTAATGTAAAATATTCCATTCCAACATTTGCTGAACAAATCCATATAAATACTAGCACCTTCCTTCATACCAAAAATAACCTGAAAACAAATAGCAAGCCACTTATCAAAACAACAAAGGAATAGTGTTTTCTGATGTATTGTCTATCACTTGAGTACTGTTTGAATTTCCTACATGGATGATTAATATTTTAAAAGAAGGAAAACAAATAGTGGACAGTCACTGTGATGGAAAACAAATTTTACTCTATCAATATGTATTAATTTGCCATAAAGTTCAACATGCATTTAGATTTGAGAAAAAATTTGTTAAGACTCCTACACTAAAATAAGTTTAAACTAAACACAGAATAAGTTCCTCACAAATCACAGGAATATATTAATCTAGTTTGGGAAGGGTTTTCTAGCGGATACAATGCCTAACGTCTTATACTAATAGTAATGTCAACAATATAAATGTCTTTGTAGTAGTGGTAGAGCTCAAAGGGGAGACATGGTAACATTCAGGTTTGCACACACACACAAACTCCAGAAGAGGGAGAGAACTTCAAAAATAAATTACATAATCCAGGCTATTTCTGTATAACCCCTCCTCCCACCAAACAAAGCAGATGACATTCACATGGTCACTTAATTTACTATAACCACAGTTTTCTGAATAATAAGTCTTTATGCGCCCCTGATCCATAGGGACACTCCCATATCTCTCATATTCTTTGACTGACACTATAATTCAAGGACTTCAAGAGTGTCATCTCCGAGTCATTTGAAACTTGTATTCCATCTACCACTCTGGGTCACCCCAGAAGCATGGTGAGGCGATGGAAAAGAGAGAAAGAAAAGTAGATAATAGGATCCACAGAGACAAACCATTTTGAATTACTGTCATTTTTAACAGCAAATAGGTTTAGAATCTAGTAGTAGGGTTGTTTTTTTTTATAAGAATGCCAAAGGGCATCTCAGAGAGAGCCAGGAACGTGGCCCCTCACAGCACAAAATGGTATGTTTTCAACTCATTACTCATTTTCCTTCTTGTACTGAGAGGATTGGTCTTTCACCTTACCTGGCAGCCTGGGGATTACTGACTGTTTAAAACAGTCTGGTGGGTGGTTGTTTACCTGGTAACTGCAGTGCTCGGCAAGTTATTTCATGCTGAACCTATCAGGGTGAAAAGTGCTCCCTTACACAGTGGATACGACCAATGTAACATCTTGTCAGGATGCAAAGTGTCACTTCTCTTTTAGGAGGATGAAATCATTGCAGGCAAAGTGGACTGTCTGATTTTCCATACATTTTCAGGAAGAGTGGATGACTGAGGGTCCATATGCCTCCTGCTTGCTTGTGTTGAGACATGTGTTAGGACCATACGCTTGAAGGGAGGGAAATATTGACACTGGGACCTTATCCTTTTACCACTCCTGTGTGGATAAGTGATACTATAAGTGCCCACACGCTGCTTCAGACTGGCAGCCAGCTCTGAAGTAGCCTCAGGTGAAATCTTGCATGTGAAACCATACAGGATGATAATCATAATAACATTGTGATGTGAGGATTTCAGCTGATCATACTGGTGATACTGACCAGAAATATTGCTGAAATTGCTCCCAGGACAGTCCCAGGAGAGAACAGAACTGAATTTAATATCTGGAAAAAAGTCCTGAGACTTTTTTTCTGAGCTCCTGAGATCGTAACGAGCACAAGGCTGATGCCATGGTCTTGAGCTGAAGATGCATATGGGAAAAGTCACTGAGCCATATTAGTTATATCCTCCCACTTTCTCTTGGATACACAGAGGGAAGTGATACAGATAACAACAGAAAGTTCTTCTGTATTTCTCAGTAATTTCTATAAGGAACTCTGGTTTAAAAAACCTGTTTGTAAGTGATTTCAGATGTTGGAGAAATGGAAACAGAAAAATGTGGAAAGCAAGAGAAAGAGCTAAACATGTCACTTTTTAGGAAAAGATGTCTCATGTCTTCCCTGTTTGCAGGATGATCTTGTGTTAGGATCTCTGTAAGTGATTCATGGATCAAAAAATGTTTCATTTGTCTGATCTTTTAACTGAAGTGCAGTCTTGAAGTTTATAAACGAATAGATGTTTTGCTTTCACAAAGAACTGACAACCTTTCAGCAACAGCTGCCACTAACCAGGATGCTTCAACAGCTTGTACCTATGAGCCACGATGCATTGCACCACAACTACAGGGCCAGAAAGATGCACACACAATGATTGAAAAAAATGTGTGTACATATTTTTTGATAATTTTCAGACCTTCAAAAAGATTTTTTAAAAATATAGAGGGAAGTCAGTGTAACTTGGAGCAACATCAGAACAAAGCATCAGAACAGCATAAGGACTGAGACTTTAAATACAGGAAAACATTCAAGTAAAGGTGTAATATAATTGTGATTGACAATGATAATGCAAATCCTGAGACTAGAGAGACGTAATCAACAGAAGTGATGATAAATATCAGATTTTTCAGTGCTAAGGGGTTCCCAATTTGTCTAACTTCTCTGCTTGTCAGATTTGTAACACATTTTCCAAGACAAACATCTCTATTTAACCAAAGCAGGATTCCTGTAGGCCAAAGAAATCCTTATGGTAGCCTTTATTGTTCTACACAATTTGGATACAGTGAGATGTAGAAAGAGGAGACCTGGTAACTAAATTGCTATGCTGAAGGCAATTTTAATGGTAAATCTGAATAGGTCTTTCCCTGAGATTGAACTCTCTGAGGAAGTTACAGAGCAATTAGAGATGCATTTACAGTAAGTCATCAGGACCAGATGGTATTTCATTCAAGGATTGAAAGGAATAATGTGAAAGAGTGTACCGAAGAGGATATTTATTCTGCAGCTTCCAAAGAGGCAGGTTTCACTCTCTCAACAGAATGAACAGCATACTCAAGAGCCCTGGACAGTTGTCCATTTAGTCCCTGGTGACCCAAGGGCAAGCTCTGGTCTCTGGGTCCTTGTTGCTCCCTGAACAAAAGAATGAGTCTTACTCATCTCTAACTCTGAAATTCAACACATTTGGACTCTGCAGAAAATTTGACTTTCATATTGAATGGTTTCTATTGAGAAAACGGTTTCCAGGGGTCATGATGAAACTCTCAAAGTCTACCACAATCTCAAATAGCAAAACTAGTAGAAATGCAGACACTATTGTGTTTGTTCCTTCTTGAAATAAGTAATCCATATAGTTCAAGCTGGATTGGTTGAATCTATTAAACAAATACAAAACTCTGGCTAGTAAGGGGTGTGCCAGTGAAAAGGATGAAACTGACTAATGTGTAATCTGCACAACTCTCACAGCAAGGGTACGCCACAGGATTACAGGGCTAACCAAGGGAATATTGCCCCATCCCAGAGTAACTGTATGATTCTTCTGAGCTAAATCCACTTTTTTCCTGTGAATTGTCCCCTAAACTCTTCTCAATTCTGGTAAGTGATAAATGCTTTATTAATGCTCTATTGTTGACCATACACTCTCATATGGTCTGTAAATTTGTACTAAGTTTTGTGCATTTGCTTTTTTTTTCTTGCAAAAGGTTCTTGTTGGCAATGGCAAGGAACAAAACATTAGGTGAACACTTGGAAAAGAAAAATGAACATATAAATGAAGTCATGTTTTAATTAATACATGTTTTAATTTATGGGATCATCAGAGTGTTTAATTTCATACCTTATCTATCACAATAACCTGAGAAGGACCTTTAGGATGATATTTTTATTGCCATTCTACCAATGGTTAAGGACAAGGCAGCCTTGTGTTTTTGATGGCAATAACAAGTGGAACTGAGTCTATACAGAAAGTATGGCACAATATTCTAGTATGCAATAATTAAGACTCAAAAATGCTTATTGAGTAACAGATAGAATGTCTGAAACTGATAATTAATATCTGAATATTAATTCAGGTCTTTAAGACTGGTAACAACTACTTCAACAAGCAGAATACATAGGATTTTACACCGAATGGGCACATATTTCAACCATGCTATGCTGGCCAATAGCATAAAACTGATAAAATATGGAATAACTGATTAAATATGGAAGAATAAATCAATCCCTGACATTTAACAGCTAGGAAATATATTTCCTTTCCTTTTCTGGGCACTTTTGCAAACTGAGCTAGCTCTACCATATATCCAGAAAATACTTTGCATAATCCAGTCCAATTAAATCTTCTGTTTATGCAAATTATTTTTTAAATAGCAACTGTTTCTAAAGATAGCAATGCTGCTCCTAAAAAGGCAGTCATGTAATCTGCAGACAGAAGAAACTTAAATAAGAGCCAGGGAAGCTGAGAATGTAGTTCAGAAGCTGGTAAAACACTGATACAATTTGAGACGATTAAATTTAATATCTTATTTATCAGATATACAAAAAAAAAAAAAGAAGCACAAACTTCAGCACTTCAGCACATTTTATCCTTCATCAAGTTTGCCTATGATACCTTTCTCTGCAGCAACCCCCAGTATTTGCAACCCAAAAAGCCAATCCCATTCCTGGGTGTCCAAGGCAGAGCAGATCAAGTAATCAAGTAAAAACATAACTAGCTTTACACTGGGTTAGAGCACACAATGGCAGAAAGATGCCATTTTCACACTCTGTAGCAGGGTTAAATGTTAAAAGGTTCTATGCTACAGATTTATTATAAGCAATATTTATTTTACATACTCATATGAAGAGAGAACAGGACTGTGCTGATTACTAAAGTTTGCTGATTGTACTAAATGGTTCCAGACGTTAAAACACTACAAGAGACTTAAACTACAGCAGGATTTGTACAAATTGGGGGGATTGGACTGTCTTGCACCAGATGTTACAGAAATCAGCTCTTTGCCTTCTGAAAGCATAATGACAACATTAGCTAAATCCTACAAAACTTACTTAGGTTTGGGTTGTGCAGGACTGTGGATAAATAAATTTCATGACCTAGACAGGAAAACTGAGACAAAAGATTATATCATCTTATACTGTGCCAGATTTTGGATTCCAGCAGTACCACAGCACCCATCCATTTTTTTCAAGAATATTATCCATATTTTTATAATTTTGAATTAATAGTTGAAACTACAAGATCTAGCTGTGAGACAATGAACATAAGCAAACCTGAATTTCTAAATTTTATTAACAAGACCTAAATCTGTAGCACTCTGGAAAGGAAATAACTTTGGGAAAGACAAAGTTTACCAGCCATTTAAAATATGCATTTGAACTAAAAAAATTATACTGCATGTATTCTATTAATTATATTCTATTCCTCCCATCCTCTCAGAATAAAATGATTAATATAGCTGGACAACTGTCAGAGCATCTGGAGTGGAGAACCTGTTAGAATATAAGAATATGCAACCTATTTCATTTAACAATTTAGCAGTGTTTCCCTACATGATTTTCAAAGGCTGGAGAGATGAGCCACTGGCATACTTCTGTGCTTTGATGGTTACTTGTGGTGAACCTTTTCCATTCTACAGTATGCAGAGTGGAAGGTGGCAGCGGCTCTGCCACTGCTCCCAGCCATGTTACAGACACAGCAGTCTCAAATCCCACCTGATGGAGCCTGACTGTGGATTAGTACATCTGTTCTCTGACCTTCCTTCCCACTCTTTGTTCATCTCTTTCAATGCTTTTAGCTGGTAGGATGGCCTTTGGTTCACCAGGAGAGCTGGTTTATGGATAGTCTGTTATGCTGTAACCCTAATTCACCTAAAATTGCTCTCACCCCTGGCCTGTAACTGTGTTTTGTCAGTCATTCTCCATACAGCCTGTTCAGCTCACCCACTGGATAGGTGAAGTATCCCTGGCAGTCATACGAGAAAGAGATATTTGATGGGCTTGAAACAGAAAGTACTGCTGAGAAAAGGTCTTGAAATTGCCATCCCAGGAAATGTTTTTAGGTCTAAAGGAGAGACTGTAAATCTGATATTGTCGACTCACACTGAGGACTGCAAGAAGGTGCCTGAAGCTATTATTAACCATGCCAAGGGATGGTTAAACCACACCTGAAGCAGTTCCCAGACAACTGCAGAAAACTCTCCCACAGACACTACAATCCTTTTCATCTTCTGGGTTGTAAACCTCATATGTGGTGCAGCCAGCCCTGCTTTGGAAGGGGCAGCACCTGGGGCAAGAAGTGGAAAAAGTGGTAAAGGTAACATACATTCCTGCCATGTCTGTTAATTCACCCTCTGTCAACTCAACTGGATTAAAACAGAAGGGAAGAAAGGTAGTCATTGCACCAACCTGGGTGAACAACTACACATGGTTGCTCTGTAGCGTGAATGTGAATGCTTTAGGCTAGCTCATCAGACTGTGAATTGCTATAATCAAAGCAGGTAAACAGAATTTTTGCCAGTTCTCTGCTCTTTCACACAACAGAGCACAACTTGTGATATTCTACTGTGATCAGGACTGTAACAGTCCTGTAAAGTCTCTTCCTTTTAAGATGAAAACTAATATAAAGTAAGGATGGTCAGCAGAATTTTCCTTCAACATCTATAGTAATATAAATCTCATTGTAAATTAGAAAAAAAATCATCATATCTTTCCTATGTCAAATCACATAAAACGTTATAAATCTCTAAATGCTTTTGCAAATCTTGGTTCTAGGGGTGCTGTGGTTTATAGAGAGGATGTCAATCTGAATAAAACTGTTTAGTCCCGTCCTCATATTAAGTTTCAGGGCCACAGCCAACCCAGATGCAGAAATACAGCTCACAGTAGCACCCTTCATAGTTGTGACAGTAAAATTTTAGCTGTAGTAAAATTACAGTGGCTACTGTAAAAAATACTCCGAGCAATTTTCAGATTTTGGATGTTCATGCATACCCCTGGCTTAAATAGAAACAATATTACTGCTGATCTTCCAGGGGTACTGGAAAACAAATAAAATGATTGTCATTCTTCATGATTTTTTTTTCCATAAGTCAAAAGTTAATTACTTCACAGATGGCAGAATGGTGAATGAAATGAATGCAGTCAGCTTGCCTAGAAACTGGATTGCAGAACATATGCAGTGAAATGAGACAGAAAAAAGGGCTGGCAAACAATAAATATCTATTTCCTTTTTGCTTTAAATAGACTGGAAGGTCAAGAGAAATATATGACTGACATTTGTCCAAATAAATAGCAATAAATCTAGGTATATTGGTCCACAAGCAATCTCAGACAGAGGGATGAGCAGTAAACTGGCTAGTAAAAGACATTCCTTCATAACAATATATTTCTTTTATATTTTTAATCATAATAAATTTAGATAAATAGTCCTAAGTTTGCTGCTATTCTGCCACATGGCTAACAGTGACAAAGATCAAGTTTTTATTACACATTTAAGGGATATAAAAGAAATAAAAGAAATATTTTATGCTTTTTAAGTGTATTATATGTAGGAACATTGTAGGCAGTAGTTTTCAGGATTCATGGTCTGCACATATGAAACATTTAGCACCATAGAAAAAGATTTCCTTTTATTCTTTTGTGCCACAGCTGTTCATCTACCTCACTGATTTAACACTGACACATATTGGGAAACTAAAAAAATAATGAGAGTGGCTACAGGCATCCCAAGACAGGCTGAGCTAGAATATTAGAGAGCCAACACTAGTGACAAAGCTCAAAAGCCACAAAAATAGTGTGTCAGTTCTGGCTAAATTCATCAGAGAGGTCTACACCATAAACAACAGATGCAAGTGAGTGCTGTTTTATTCTTAGTCCTAATCTTCATCTGATAAATTTAATTGTTTCAAATATTATATTGTATGTGTTTATGTTATGGCCACTGGAACCTTCCCATGGATCCATCATCTGAAATTAGGGAGAGGGATTTTTAAAAATCAGCTGCATTTGAATAGCCAGATGATGTAAACATGAAAGAAAGAACACCTGCTCTCCAAATTGCAACGTTTTATCATTAATTTGTTTTCAATTTGTTCATTAGTGTGGTAAGAGTTCTTTAACTATGAGCAGCAAGGAGCCTCAGCCCGCATCTGGTATTGTATGAACTTGGGCAGGTGAAGCCTTGCAGGAAAAGTTCTGTGATCAGATTTTGTCAATGTACATCAAATAGTACATCAAATATTTTCCACATATCTCTTTACAACAGTGACAGCATTTAAATGGCCAGATCTGGAGCTACTATACTATATATATATATATGTATGTATGTATACCATACAGTAGGAACAGTAAAATCCACTGTGGAGGACTTCTATTGTGATGTGATACTTTGTCACCTGAGATGATGTGATTTATATTCATTTTTGATAATACATTTTTCACATGTGTTAAAACATCTGTTGGACTTGGAAGTGCATTCAGGGGTTCTGTTGTGTTCAGCAGAACACCAGAATGAAGCAGACTCTCACTGCAATAGCCAAGATCTGCACCCAAGTCAGCAATGCTGACACGTGCCTGTTTAGAACTGAACTCTCAGGTACGGCAGCTCTTTTGGCACCCTTGAAGACCTAAAGGTAGGATATGCCAGGTTGAAGAGCATGGAGATGAAACCAGCATACTCCTGCAGGGACTGGTGTGTTCAGCTCAGGATTCATCCTCTACAATCAGTTGATCTTCAGCAAACACCTTGTAGAAGGGCAGATCACAGTTTTCATTTATGTAATGGTCACCCTCAGTAAAATAATTTGTACCTTAATAATGAAGCCTTTGTCCTACTGGAATTTCACTGTATAGGTTAAGACTGCAGAAGAATCTGAGAAATTCCAGTGCCTGGTCCCCTTAGCTGCCAACTGGGATTTCAGAGAACATTTTCTCCACATTCCACAAAAATTGTAGTTTAGGAAGAAAAGAGTCTGTTTTGGAAACAGACATACTTTAAAAATAGTTACAAAAATGAAACCTGTTTAAGCACAACCATGGTTATGTCTGGATTTTAAAAAAATTAAAAAAATTCCAGAGCTTGATCTTGGCATTAAACCATACATCTAAACTTGGAAAAAAAAAAAGGGGTTGGAGGTGGAAAGGGTGGGGAGGAGTGGAGAGGGTGTTTGATTTTTTAGGGTGTTTTTTTTTCCACTATTTCAAAGACAGATTGATTCAAAGTACCTAAGTATTAAACTATCCAAGTTAGACATTCAAACTCCCAGTGCAGCCAATGACAGATTTATAGTCTCTTTGCAGTCTCTGGGAACAAATGAAGATTCAAGAGGTCACCAATCTGAGCTGTTTACTTCTGGCACAGGCTACTGCCACTGTAGCCAACGTGGCATAATGGATGATATACTTGCTGCTATTCAGTGCTCACACATTAACTTAGAATCACTGCTGACTTTCTTTTAGGTTAATGACTTAGGTGGCACTCTATGGCAGCCAAAATGTCATGCTGCCACTTCTGGTAGCAATCTGGAGAGCCCCAATAGATATCAGGCTTGGATGTTTGGTGGTAGTAAATTGCCCAGAGTCTGTCTGCTAGAGCACAGCTGACGACAACTGAAGTGCTTTTAAAAGGCACTTGAATGTTCTTGCACAGTAGAAGTTATCCTGGAAGGAGTGCTAAGCTGTGCCTGACCACTGACCTCTCCCAGATGCCTTAGCCTGTGAATGAAGGTTCCATGGCAGGCACTTCAGTCTGCTCAGATCCAGAACTGAGAATCCTCCTCTTCAACTGCCTCCTCTCTTTTCAAAGAGGAGAAAGACTGCATATGTGGTAAGCAATGTGAGTAACAGCAAACTCACCAAAAAAGAGGAATCCCTAGGATTCGTGTCAACATGGATCTGTCTCCACACAAATGCTAAAGAGAGTAAATGCCTTAATACTTAGCTAAGATCCAGTATGGAGAGAGAAAGCTGGGTTTTGACCCTGTTCCCCAAAGTCTCTCTGCTTTCCATCACACAAATGGGTAATAAAAAAAAAAAATCATGAATGGATTATACTACATAGATTACTCTAACACAATCTATTGCAAATACAGATAAGGAATGCATATGAAAGAGAAGCAGCAAACTGATGCATTTGAATCCAACCCCTTCAAAGCTAATGAATAGAATGAACAGTGAAAACCTAGCACTAAGCCATGACCTGAAGAGAAACTCTGTGGAGAGCTGTACAAAGAAATAAACCTGGAATACTGGCTAGGACACAATCTTGCTTAGTATCTATGCAACAAAACCTTGGTTACGACACCAAAACCTGATATTACACTGTCAGTCTTCATGGAACTCAAACAAATTATCTCTGCAAAGCATTAGCAGAGCTGCTCCTGCAGTCTTCCAGTTACATAATGACGTCTACGTAATTTGCTTGTGGTTGCACAGGATGATGCTACACCAGCTATTCCTTTAACCTCACACACTTCTATAGAAAGAAATCCCACAAAATATAGCTTCATGGCACACAGACAGGAGATGTGGAAATATTTCAGGTGTCCTTCTCTTCCACACTGTGGAAGAAGAGCAGCTTTGTTATGCAAAAACTTTTACAGCATGATTTTAGATCCAAATCTGAAAAAACACTTAAAAAAACCCCACTACTTAACCATATGCTTCTCTCTAAGTATGAGTCACCTGTTGATTTCAGTATGAGTACTCATATGCTGAAGGTGTACAACATATTGAAAGAGTATCTTGGTTTGAAACCAAAACTAGAAACAAGATAGATCCTTCTTCTAGAGACCTGAAACGGTGTGGAGTTCAGATGTGAAAGATTTACAATTGTGTCAGGATAAAAACAACAGAACATAACTATTAATGTAATTGGGAAGACAAAAGGGAAAGGGATCACAAAAATGGTAAGACAACTTTTATATTCTGGAAGGAGATTAATTCACAGTAATTAATTAACTATGCCTTTTTCAGTTTGAATGCTACAGACCACTGCTGAATTGAGGGTTGCAAAGAAAGAGGAATTTACTACACAATTAGGATGGCCTTGTGGCTCATTACTTTGTATTTAATGTATTTAAAATGTTTCATCTTGCTTCTTTGTGTGGGCAATGATAATTTTGATTGACATTCAATAAATCATGCTTTTTGTTTGCCAGATCAAAAGGTTAGGTAACTTGTCTCTTTTCTCTCTGCATAGGTATTACTGAATTTGCCTTAATATTGTATCGGAAAATAAACAACCCTGATTGTAGTATCTGGCACAAAAATTAGATCAGACTCTACAAAGAGACCAAAACTACTCAGTAACGCAAGATAACAGGGCTATGAGTTGTGGGCACTTGGGCGTTTTTAAATTGCATTTGATACCTTTTCCAAAAGCTATGTATAGCTTGGAGGAATAGTCACTGAGCTGTGCAGTCCCAGCTCTCCCACTTACATATGGTAATATTTCTGAACATTCAAACCCCTTAGCATCAGTCAAGGCCTCTCAGTGCTATTGTTCAGGAGTAAGTACGTATCATGCATTTCACTCATGAGGTTACATAAGGATATTTTAGGCAGAGCTGAGCATGAAACACAGCTTTTTAATGAGACAGCTACAAATATTTCCCCTTGCTGTGCCACAGAACAATATTCCTAAAAGATATGCAATATTAGTGTTGTTCCAGTTTCAGTATTTTAGTGACATAGAAATGCAGGGGGTTTAGGAGCAGGTGATTAGTTAGATTGACTGGAAGAATAAAATAATTTTTTTTATGAGCTGATGCATAAAAAAACCTGATGCATAAAAAAAAATGTTCTGAATTAAACTTAATTTTGATATGTGTTTAAGACAACCTGAGACAAATGGATAGTTAGCACTTATGGCTAAACCAAGTGCTTTTATTGCTTACTTTTTCCTGGATGGTGGAAGGCAAAGCACCAAATATTCAGTGTACTATCACAGCATCATTTATGATTGCACTCCCTATGAGGTGCTGTGCTATGGTTCTTCTTACAGCACTAGAGGAAAACATTTGTTCTGAATATCAGAGAGATCCAAAAGTGGAAAAATTATTTCTGTTCCAGGATATAAGACACATAAATGCTAGAAGATAGACCAAGAAGTAGCTCAAGCATAGCCCAAGCATTGCTCTAGAATTTGATTACCTGATGATATCTATTGTGGTCTTCTAAAGTTCACTTTAGTTTAAAACTAAACTAGCATTTCTCCTTTGGCCTCGCTGGCAGCAGAACACTTTCTCTGTATAATATATACTGCACTGCAGCCCTGTTCATTTGGATTCTGGAGCTGTTCTTGCTTGAAAGACTCACAAGGTGATGTTGGCTGTTGGATTCAGCGTTCCTGTCCACCAGCATGGTCTGCATGTTCACTGGAAAGTCAGAGCTACACAAACTATTGTGGTTGAAAGGTCTGTTACCTCCAAAAGAAGTTCCTTATCCATTCTGGTTTTAGTTTGTTTGCAAAGCACTGTCAGAGGAAAGATTGCCTTAATCCAAATCTGTAGACATAAAGTTTTATTCCTCAGAACTACCAACTGGTATTCTTTTATAATTCTAAATTTATAGGAATGAAGGTAATCTTAAGAGAAATCTGTACATTTGAAAAATCAAAAATCTGTAAAATAATTAATGGTTAATGCACAGTGCAGGTCACAATATTATATAACAAGGACAGCTGCTCTCAGTACCTTGGGATTCTGCACAAGCAAGGACATCGTCCCACCCTGCTTTCAGAGCAGCACTAAAAACAGATTTTCACTACAGCAACTCTACCCTGCCATGTATCTGGAAAACATCCAGCTCTCTGAAGGACTCAAGTTGTGCTTCCAGCCTTCGTCTCTGGTCTCCCCTGTAAAATAGATTATTCTACATGGGTATACTTGCAGTACACACATGACTGCCCTTCTCTCCTCAGTGCAGTCAAGAACCACAATGAATACTGAAAATCAGCCTGTTATGAAATTCCTTTCACTTCCATGGTTCTTAATTCCCACTGACATCTTGCTCAGTCTTGGGAAGGATGAATTTGTATATCCAGACTTTATCAGAAACTGCTAGAAGTACATGTGGGGAAGTAAACTTCCTCTTTACACAGAAACAGTCCAGAGGATTTCTTTACAGCCATATTGCACTAACAGACAGATTTAGAGCTTGTAAAAACAACAGACCTCATAAAAGCAGCTTTGAGAAGACTAATTAACTAGTTTTGTGATATGAAGTTTGTGTTTTCTTAGTATATAATCTATTTTAATTAACCATGAAGTAGAATGTTAATTACTGTTGTCATTTCATTTTAGACAGTCAGATCAGTTTTAAAATGGACTTCACTGGATGTTATTGGAAACACATTTCAAAATCAAACATGTGACAAATTAAAGTGTTTTAAATAAGCATCATTCAAATTCAATTCTGCAAGTAAGTGGGAAAATATTTTTGGTCTGCAGCCTAGATCCTGGATGTCATGTCACTGTAAGCAAAAGCCTTTGTGGCAAGGAGATTAACAGACAGAGTGCTTTACTTTTTCACATAACCAGAGTTTTTACAGTAGACACAGATTGCATAGACATAGTCTGGAAGAGCAAAAAGAAACAGGGCATTTCTAGACAGGAAGCTTCCCTCAAGAATTTCAGAGTATTTTCTTGTACTAGCACATGCAGTTTCTTATCTGCACTTTGCAGCTGTCTAGCAGACACTAATGAGAGATTTCATGTTCATACCAATTACCTGAAATATTTAATGTCCTTCTTAAGGTGCATTCACACATCAAAGAAATGACTCAGTCCGAGCATGCCACAATGCTGCAGAAGAAAAGAAAATGTCCCCACTTTGTGCTGAAAGAGAAATGACTTTGAGTTCTCCTGCAGCTAAGGCTACATCATCAGTTTTATTTTAGATCTTCATTTTCAGAGGTTGATAACCCAGGGCAAAAGTGCTGTATCTGTACAATTCTGGGTAGACAGTATATCAGGTAAACACTAAAGTCATACCCTCCTTAGCCAGTTAGGGACATTTTTAGGCAGGCAACAGACAGGATCCCAAGAACAACTTGGGCACAACAACAGTGAAAGGTGTTGTGTGTAACTAATAGGCATCTGGATTCTGAACCAAAAGAACCCATCCTATATTATGTAACTTGGGTCTTGTAGCCAATTCTTTAAGGTCTGAGAAGAATCACTAAAATTCTCAGCCCATAAATTCACCCTTCTGGAAATAATAAACTGCTTTCTTTTATTGGTTTTGTCAGAACTCATTCAATAACATTGGCAAAAAGCTTCTGTGAAGAACACTGGGTGTTAAGCAGCCTTTTGTTATTCAAGAAAACAATTACTGAAACAATAGGTTTCAGTTGGTGAAAAAACTATAAAACATGTAGGTTAGGTTGCTAGTGACGTATTGCCATGGTGGAGGCCACTAACCTACGTAATGAGCAGCAAATGTATAAGGTTTTCTAGTTTTGAAGTTTTCTTAAACTGCTAGAAAATATATTGAGCCATCTCTACCATTATCTACATGAAACCAAAGAAAGCTGGGCTTGCTATTGAAAGGATCCAATTAAATGCATATTGGTCTCATTTTCTGCTCTTCTGTCTTACTAAGGAATTTCAGCTCAGTGGGGTTGGTTACAGTCATGTGAGGACTAACCCACCCCTGCCTAAGCCCATCTACACCTGCAGTGTTTCTGGTTGATGAGGAGGGATATGATCAGAAGGCAGCAGATCAGCAGGGTTGTAAGAGGCGAGCTCAGCAGCTCAGAGTGAAGCACCAGGCACTAGAACACCCTCCCTTCCCTGCGCCATGAGGTGACCTCCATCTTCCCTTTTCCATCCAAAGAAATTGGTGTTATTGCCAGAGACTGTGGCTCACAAAGACATCTTACCCTCAGTACATAAGCATTATCTGAATTTAGGCTCAATTCCTTTAAGGTCTTATTAAATCTGTCTCTGGTAAGGAAACATCTTTAGCTGTTAAATCAAATAACATTTTCCTAACACATGCATTTAAAAGGCTGTGGCTGGCTCTCTGTCTACTGTTTCATGCTATTTGTAATTTAGTTTTTTTAAGAAATGTAAATCAGTATTGGAAATACATTTTTTGCCTTAAAATATCCAGAATAATAATTGCAACAATTTTTTATATTTTTTTAGAATACTAAAATAAACAAATACATTCACAGATGTGAAGCATACTTCCCATATGTAGTGAATTTTTATAAATAATATCAAGATTTTAAAATCTGTAATTGTCTCCCATTTTTTCCACTGCTTAGAGGAGAATTTTGAATCTTTTGCTCTTGAAAATTAAAAATAAAATTGTTAGTCTTTGATAAACAATATCATTTGAGCTAAAACAATAACCAAACCCCCTGCATTTTATTTTTATGGCAGTCAATATTCAAATACCACAAGGTTATGTTAAACCTGATGGGTTTTTTTAGCAAAATGCATACTCACCATTCCATTAAAAAATTTAATTGCTGAATTTGAAAGAGTAAATTTGCTATTATTAGCACAGGCAGTCTTTGATTTGCAGAGGAAAATAATGGTCCCTTAGACACTATTAGCAAAAGTCTATTTCGTGTTTAATCCTTTTCTTCAGTCAGTACTCCCTTTGACCAGGAACTATGAATCTTTGTGGCTTTTTAACTCCTAGGAAAAAAGGAAGATTTTGGTACTCATCCTCCTTTTATTTTTTTTAATTTTTTTTTCCCTGTGGTGAAAGATGGCTGAAATGGTTCAGTGAAATGGTTCAGAGCTACCCTTTAACCTTTGTTACTGTGTGGTCAAGTATGGTTCCATGCAGAGTGTAGAGAAATAAAGTTAATTTCTCAGAAAATATTTGTATCTTCATTCAGAACCCAGAAATTACACTGTCAAAATGACATTAAAATCTCTGCAGAAAATTGTGCAATTTCACAAATAGGTGTTGTGGGTTGGTGGGGTGTGGAAGAAGAAAAATCTACTAAAATCTACTAAAAGAGGTTACTGAGATGACAAAATCCTGGGAGTTCAAAGGAAGAAGAACACAGCCATCACTGGTCTTCAGCAAGGCAAGGGAGCTAAACACTTTCAGGTGACCTTTCTGCAAGTTCAGCAGGAATGGACACAGGACCAGTGACAGGACACTGCAGCCTAAGCCAGCCACAGATTGCTGTAGGAAAGAAATAAATTTTCATTATGGGTCCACAACAGCTTGATATGTGTGAGTGTGTGTGTGTGTGTGTGTTTGTGTGAGAGAGTGTGTGTGTGTGTGTGTGTGTGTGTGTGTGTGTGAGTGTGTGTGTGTGTGTGTGTGTGTGTGAAAATTTCACACCATCCTGTGTTTTCTTTAAAACCATCTTATTATTAAAAAAATTTGTACCAAATTTTGAGGTGATATGAGATTGTGAAATGTTTACCCACAATAGGAAAGCAGACTCAAGGCACTTGCAGAGGATGATTAGGGACATGAAATACAGGGGGATAAAAAGGAAACCTGTCCTCAGGATACCCATAATACCAATGCCCATAAATATTCTGCAGGTCAGAAATTCATAATGTAAACAGGAGAACTCTGAAGAGAATGAACTGAGTGGATAAAGGTTTTTAATGAAATATTAACAAAATCTTCATCCCTCTGCTTGGTTTAATGGGGACAAAAGACTTTTCTAGGAGAATCACAATGGGATCTTCTGCATATGGTTCTCCAACCAGAACAGTAGATGAAATAGAAAGTGCAGTATAACAAGAGGAGGGATCCTAAGATGGACAGGACTGTAGTAATGAATCTAGAAATAAACATAATTAGCACAGTTGTATGACGTGTTTCCTGGATACCTTCCTGCAAGAATTCAAAAGGAATAAACTTCAAGAAAGTGGTTTTTTTTTAATCTACCCATTATATTTTAATATATTTTATATTTCAATATATTTTAGATTTTAGATTTTAGATATATTACTATATTTATGTTTATAGTATGTCCAAAAGCTGTTTAAAAGTAAACTAAAACAAGGGAAGATGCAGATTGCTGAAAGGAGACATTTTATGAAAAATTACATGTCTCCAGCTGTGGAGTGATCTGGGAGGATATTTGTCACTGTGTGGGGTTACCACTGCCATCTTTGACATTTCCAAGGACCAGCACACAAAGGAAAGACTCAGCACAGTGAGGGAGCAGAGGTGGGAAGTGACAATTAACAAGTACACCATGGCTCAACAAGAAAATAGCATTGCAGTCAGGGAATTCAACATCCTGGAGCCCATTGGCTTGCCCAAGTTGCTCATCCAAAGGCAGCCCAGACCTGCCCTACCTTTTGCCAGCCTGCCTGATTACTGAGCCAAGGGCTGGACAGACTACGTGCAGAAATGGACTGAGTGAAATCATTTAGCATGAAAGTGCATTTCTGCCGTGCACAATAGATGAAAGAGATGCTTTAAGTGCTTTCTGTCTGTGGCAGATTAAAAGATCAAAATTAAAATTGTAACGGTGTGTTGTGCAAAAGGATGCAGACACAGTGTGGGACCTGGCATTGTGGTGTCTGGCTTTGAAGTGGTTGGCATCTTCTTCTGAAGTGCAATCCACCATGTCATGTCAGCTGCCTGCACTCTCCACAGTGCTCTTCTGAATGAGATTCAAAACAGCAGCACGCTGAGCAGTGAGCCACAAACACTACTCCAAGAAAAAACTAATGAGAGAGGTGTGTCTGGAGTCACACCCTCCTTCGGCTTTGGACTCCCAGAGCAGGATGAGTTATGCTAGGAAGTCACACACCAGAGTTTCTCCAGTACAGAAAACCAGCTTCCTAGATTCAGGAAAAATCTGTGGAGAGTTTACTCCAGCATTTTTGGACTGGGACAGCTGGATAGATCAGCTGTAGGAACCCCCAGTTGTATTATACACTAATTGTTGAGGACACAGGGAACTGTAGATGTTGAGATGCTGAACCACCATCACACCTGCAGTCCCAGCGACAGAAACTGCTGTTGGTCCTAACAGAAACCATCTTGGCTATGCTGGGCTACAAGGAGAAAGAAAAAGGCAGCACAGTACAAAAGGCAGGCTGATGAGGCACAGCCCAGCTGGAGTGGCTGAACCAAGAACAGTTCCTCTACTTTTACAGTTCCTCTACTTTTTTAACCAAAGCATCTGACACTGCTATGCTTTCAGATTAATTTATACTGTTTGTATGTATCAGACTTGCTCTTGCAACAAGGTGCTAGACCAAATGCCTAAAGAGTTATACATAGAGGAAGACCTGAGATACAGCACGGTGGTGAACATCCACTTACACAGAGTATGGCCACATGTAGAATTTCAGGTGTGAAGGAACCAACCAACAAAACCTGTCTGCAGACCAAGGGGAAGGGATTTCTAAACCATGTATAAATACTGATAAATTTCCCCAGAAGAAGTACAAGTCTTTTGTCTTTTCAGAAGATGAAACTTAAAAATAGGAAAGGATGGAACTGAAGGAAATACCAAACAAACAATGAAAGATAATTTTGATTTTTTTCCTTAAATATCAGAGGTGCAAACTGTGGTGTAATTGACATGTGAACTGTGAATTAGACAAGTATACTAGCTACATTGGGTACATAGAGGCCACCAGAGCCCACCCTCAAAGGCTGCAAAGCAAATAATGTAACATTAAAAGAGTACAACAAAACATAGAGTGAAGGCAAAACCATAAGATAAGTTATTTGCAAAAAATACCCCTATTTTGTTTATGACAGCATTTCAGAAAACTGATAGAGGATTACATGCCCCTGAGAAAAGTCCTACATGCACAGAGTACTATTCTTGCTTTATAAGAGATAAGCCTATTAAAAAAACCTGAACCACACACTGAAATACATGTGCTTCACTCAAGGTAAGAAACTGTAAGTTGTAGATGTCATTCATTCACTTTTTCCAGCTACCATAACCAACCAGCATCACTGCTGCTCTTCTTTGTCTATATTTTTCTAGTTCCCACTTCTGTGCTCCCGACTGCTTTTCTCCTTGTGTGCACCAAAACCCAGAAAAGCACTGTCCTTCTTATAATATTCTTAACAATATCAAGATCTTAATAATAAAATAGAAATAGATAGAATAGATAGAAATAAAATAGAAATAAATAGATAAGGAAAATAATTCAGCTTAATGGCAGAATGGCCATTAATTTGCCAGATTCTGTTTTAGTATACAACGCTACTACATACACCTTATGTACAACTCCCCCTGCAGTATAAAGGATCAATAAAGTTGTGAAGTACTATTCTAAGGAGGAACTTTTATCTATGTGAAAGATTACAGGTGGGATTTGAATTCCTACAACAGCTTGAATATTGCAGCAAGCTTGCAAGTACACCTTGTTCTTACTTGAAAAGCACTGATTTAAAATCTAAATCCAAGCACTGCTCAAACCCTCACCACCGAAATCAGGTGGAAGTTTAATGATTAATTAGTCCCTACAAAAGATGATGCAGAAGACAAAGCTAATACCCCAGTAAAATGGAGAGCACTATTAACAAAACCACTTACATTTGCAAAAGGCCTGTTAGGGACAGGCCCTTTCCTTTCCAGGTTAGACTTGTAGGTCAGGAACTGTTTGAGTCTTTGGTGAGAGGCTTTTCATCTTGGCCTACTGAATGGTGCAGACAAATCCTCACCTCGCTTGACCATGGTCATTAACTGTGTTCACCACAACAGATTTAACAGCACTTCTGTTTTACACTGCTTTCTCTGATCCATTTATTCCTGGCTTCTCACTCAGACCTGGCTCAGGATTTCTCCTTGCCAGGGTGAAGTCTCAGTAACAACTTTTCCCAAATGTGGTTTGCTTTTTCTTTTTTTTTTTTTTTTCCCAGTCTATGACCTGGCTTGGCTTGCTAAAGGGAAGAAGCTCAGCAGTCTGTCAAGTCTGACAGGTCCCCCTGGCTATAGAAGCAGACATGGCTCTTTCAAAATGTAAGGAGACTATCAAGAACAGGAAAATAAACCAAAAGAACACACTGGATTCTACTTTCTGAGCAGGCAGTGGGGGATAAAACAATTCATGTCCTAAGTTTGGACGGAAATCAAACAGAAAAGCGAGCTACTTGTGGGAAAACACAAATTTTAGGTTCTCTTGCATTCATAATTACAGAGTGGAGTTGTCCGGGTAATTCAGCTTTTCAAAGAATGAATTTTCCATGTTTCTCAACTCAAATTATTAGACACAGTTGTGCAAAATTTCACACTAAAGAGAGTATATGTGTTTGTTTGATACTGCGAACAGTTAAGTTTGATAGATGGAAAATATGCAACAGTAATAGAGGAGACGTGAGTAAAGGGAAGAAGACAAACACTACAAAATGTCATACCCTAAAATATCACTGGTTCAATATTGTTGCGATGAGCAGATAACAGTGAGCAGTGGAAATTCTCTGTTCCAGGGAAGGAAAACTTTTCCTTATGTGTCAGATGTTTGCACTCTAATAGTAATCATATATATGTTAATGGAAAGAATGGAGGTAGAACTGTCAAAGGAGGTTAACTCTAAAAATGTATAATCTGTATGCCACTTCCAAAACTAGAATATTTTTTGGAGAACAAACCAGTCTTGATTGCCTCTCAGGACAGCCTTGCCAGTGAGAAGTCTCAAGTGAATGATGATCTCCCATTCAGCACTGAGGATGAAATCGATAGCCCATTCCTTAACAGTTAATAATAATCTTTATATAACAGCCGTTAAAAAAAAAAACAAAAAAACCAAGAATATTTATAAAAAATCTGATGTATCACACATTGAGAATATGCTTTTCCTGCAGAAGCCATCTGTCTATGCACTTCACAGTTCTGTTTTCTGTGGGAGATAGGCTGTTGTATGAAACCTTTCTGCTGTGAATTTTGGGGTTCTCAGTTTGAAGGAGATAAAATATTTTGTATTTTGTTTTTTTCAACATGAAAAAACATATTTGAAGGCTGACACATGAATCAAGGGCCCAGGGAAGGTGTTAAGCTTGTATAAAAGCTGAAGTTGAAGTGACGATTGGGTCAGACAACTGTCAGTGGCTGGAAAAGTTTTCAGGTGAAGTGCCTTAGAGAAGAATAATAGTAGAGTGTGAATCTGAATTAACCACTGTACTGAGCAGATTTGTCTGGAAAAACAAGTGCTTTGTTTGCTCCAACACCAAAAAATGGACTTCTGATGCTGCAATTAGGGCAAGGGTGCCCTTTTAAAATTCTCTCTCAAGAAACATTTTTTTGCATGTATAAACATTTATGATGGAATTACATTAAAAAAAATGTATTGTTAATTAGCCAAAGATTAATTTTTCTAAGCTTTTTATTTCTATTTTATTTTTAAGATTTGAAATTTTTGTGAGGAGACTGACTTCCCAGTTATAGGTGCACATCTTTATGCCTCATTGTTAACTATATGTAGTAACACACTAAAGACAAGTGAAGAAGAAAATACAGTTTCAGAGGCTGATAAAGACTTCATCTGTATTGGGTGCAAATATTCCAGTGACAAAACAGGAGGTATGTGTTACAGCTTGTTTTTCAGCAATATGGTCAACTTCAAAACTCCCAACAGCTAGGAAGAAACAGTAGCAGTAATCCTAATAATTTTTCTGTAGAACCACATTATGGAACACTCAGCTGGGCAAAACTGACGCATGCAGAGGTGCAGTAGCAGAAAAGGAAGTAGTCTAGTTAACCAAGAACTGGTATATCATCAGTAGAGGAGAGAAAAACAAACATATTTCCTTGAAAGAGAAAACTTTCAATGGCAAAAGCTGAGTTAAGAGACGTAGTAGGTTAGAAATGAATGATTTAAGAGGAGAGGAGTAATCTGGAAAGGAGGCAGCTGAAAGAATGGGAAGAGAAAATGAGAGAGAGAAGCACCCAGGGAATGAGGGGGAGGAAAGAACATTTAAATACTTATCTGGATCAGTTCAAAGACACTAATTTCTGCAATATTTTCTCATCAGTTTCAACAGGAATTGACTCGGGGTTATACTTGAGTTCATGTTTCTGTTAGATATGCAATTGTGTGCAGCAAAAGGAAAAAATTTGCAGGATCTGGTTGTTTCAAAATAAACAGAAATGCTGGGCTGACAAGTCCGAAGGAAAACAATTCTGCTCACATAAACAATAAAATGGTTTATGTGTGTTTCCTGTGGGTTCAGTTGGAAAGTCTGTGCAGATGTGGTGAATACACACATTGCTGCTCCTTTAGTGGCTGTATTTCTTTGGAATAGAAGTTCATTATGGACAAGCTGGATCTGGGAGGGAAGCAAGAAATAGCAGACAATTCTGGTACAATTTTATCAGATACATTACAAAAGGAGTAAGATATATGTTGAGATGGAGATGCACTCTCTAAGTGTTATGAACAAAGGCTTGGAAACCAGCACCCTTTCAGGACTTACACAAAATCCATAGTTCCTTTGGTTTAGTGACAGATATTTTTATTTTATTGTTTTTTCCACTAGAAGAAACAAAAAAAATCCAGGAAAGAAAGTTTCAGATTTTAACTTCCTTCATGGTCAAATCAAGTAATCAATCCAAAAGGCCAAATTACCTTTTCTAAGAAGTCTAAAACAGACTCATTACTTTGGATGACCAAAGTCCACAACCACAGAGAACGTTACTCGGCAGCAGATGTAATTTATGGCAACAGTGAAAGAGCCAAGCCTTTGATTACATGCCTGAGGAGAAGGTGCTTAGGAGGAAACAGGAAACAGGAGAAAGAGGGGAAGAGCAGATAGGAGACATCCAATCTGAAAGTTGTCAGGGTGCATAATATATTGCTGAATGGGTGAAGCAAAAAAAAAATGTGGGAAGAGCACAAGCACGAGCTAGACTTCTTACAATAAAAGCACTTAGTGAAAAATTGAAAAACTCCCCGTAGCATATTAATGTAGTGTAAGAAAATAGAAGTCTTCTACAAGTAATTCAAAACACTTTCTCAGGACAGCATCTATTTTGGCCTCAGATGAGCTAGAGCACACAGCCTGGGGATTTCTGGGAGGTGCAGTGACCAGTTTGAGCTCCTGCACTGAGTGCCACTGCACTTGCTTTACACTGCAGGAAGCAACTCAGCAGATACACCTGCAATCAGAGGAATTTTGAGGTAAAAATTACACCAGTATCTACCAAGTGTATTTTATGGCTAGGTGTGCAAGATAAACACTTAGCAAAGTTAGCAAAAGTTTATCTGTCCATCATTCTAATGTTCCAGCCACGACACCCACAAGTATTCGCATAATAATACATGAAAAGAAAGAAAAAGAAAAGATATTTTTTCTTGCCAAAACAGGGACAGGAAAAAAATGCTGTTCAAAATTTTGAAAAGTCACAATACACAGTAGTGTATTCTTGTTTCCAATTTCTGATATTGCTGGTTATTGGGAAGAAGTTCTGATAACAGACATGTTACATGGAAACAAC
Source organism: Pseudopodoces humilis (assembly GCF_049639895.1). Taxonomy (NCBI): domain Eukaryota; kingdom Metazoa; phylum Chordata; class Aves; order Passeriformes; family Paridae; genus Pseudopodoces; species Pseudopodoces humilis. The sequence goes on from NC_142200.1 coordinate 61,042,448, forward strand.
GAGCAAGAGAAGAAAAGAACGGATTTGTAGCTTTCCTAAACAAAACTCTCTGATCATTTTTATTACTCATAGCCTGTTTTTCAGGAAGTGGTATCATTTACTGCTATAGCCTTTATTCCATCAGAATTATCCCTGGGACACCTTAGGGATAGACTGATAAATGGTCATCCCTTCAGTTCTCCTCTGCAAAACTAAGAGAGTACAACAGAACCAGCCAAAACACATAAAGTAGGTCACATAAGGGGATACTGTTATTCTGTAGCTAGAAGACCTTGGAGCTATTAAGTCACTCTTTCTAGTGTTATAAAGTGAATTATTTTCACCCAAATTTCATGCAAGTCCACGAGGAATCAGTAGAATACCGGTTTTCACTGAGTCTATAATCAGTATTTGATGATCCATGTAATTTTCAGTTACAGTGATTTTAGTGGTTTCTTAGTTCTTAACATCTTTTTAAGAAATTAGTTGGTCTGCTTGCCAGTTTCCTAAAGCCTTTCTTTATAGTACATTACAATCTCTGATAAACAGCCTCTCATTGGAGTTTTTGCCATAGTTACTGACTTTAAAACATGACACCTTAATGTTTTTGTCCTCCGTAACAGTATTTCACCCTTGGAGAACCGAAGTAGTACTTTTTCACCTGGACCATCTCCACAGAATATTTATTTTCATTGATGAGAAGCAATACAATGAACAAAAAACAAAGAGCTAAACAAAATAAAGCAAAATAAACTGTAACCCCCCCCAACCCCCCCCAAAACCCAAAGAAATGAAAAAAAAAATAGGAAAAAAAAGGGGAAAAAAAAGAAATAAAACCCCCACCACCACTTCCTAAATAATCTCCAATATCTTAATGCAGAATCTGGTGTTAAAATGAATCCTGTTCAGAAAAGCCACAGTTCAGGCAGTGAGCACATGCTGGAAGCTGTGCACAATAGCTTGCAGAGTCAGGGCCTGAATCAGCAGTATAACCGGTAAGAAAAAAAGGCAGAAACCAAAAATCTATGGCATGTGTTACCATGAGATGTTTCATGAGACACAGATGACAAAATCACATTCTGTACTCGGGTTGTTAAGAACAGGAAATTCTACCAGTATTTTTGCCCTACTCTTTTTCAAATACTAAATATTAGGTACAATAAAATTCACTCTTTGTGCTGAATATGTTAATGATGTATTTCATTTCACATCACAGTGATTCTTCGCCCACTCTCTAGGACAAATATCTGTGAACAGTGAATATTTTCTTTTTAAAACCTAAGTAAAAAATTACACTGAAATTCACTTGTGTGTAGGACAGCCATCTACACCTCATTTTGGTGTTAAAACAAGACTTAAATATGTCATGGCCTTAATATCCTCTGTGTCCTTCACACATTTCAGAAAGCATTAAATGGTGTTATTGTTTAACTATGATACTAGTAACAAATATAAGATAATAGGGAAAAAACAAAGATATTTAAAAATGGTGTTAGATACCAATCCAGAGAGTAGGGTGTTCAAAGACTTACTTCTGTTATTTTTTTCTAGCATTCAATGAAATGAGCAATAGTTTCTGATTTATTTCATATCAATTTACTTTATTCTGCTCCTCATTCCCTTGAGAAACTACTTGTAGGCTTCATTACTTGATTTCTTCTGCTCCTCTGCCTTTGGCTCCATGGAAACCAAGGTAAAATTAGTAGCAGAGAGGAAATCCCAAGTAGCCCTGAGGTAGAATCTTAGGAAACCCACCTTTTTTATTTTACAGAATCAAAGAATCACAGACTGGCTATGGTAGCAAGGGATCTCTTGTTCAACCCATTTGCTCCAGGACAATACCCAGGTGGCTTTTGAATATCCCCAAGGATGAGAATACCTCCTCCATGTCTCTGGGCAGGGTGTGCCAGAGCTCAGTCAGCCTCAGAGTGAAAATATATTTCCTGGATGTTCAGAAAAAACCTCTTGTGTTTCAGGTTGTTCCCACTGCCTCTGGTCCTGTCACTGAGTGCCTTCAAAAAGGCTCCATCCTCTTTTCCTCCTCCCTTCAGGTATTTATATACATAGCTACATGAATATCATGTGTCATATATACGTGTGTACATTTACCATATATATATATTCATGCACAGTCTCAGCTCTTTCAGCCTTTCCTCACAGGAGAAATGCTCCAGTCTCTTAATCTTGTGGCCCTTTATTGGACTCCCTCAAATGTCCTTATCTCTCCTGTATTGGGGAACCCAGAACTGGACACAGCACTCCAGGTGTGGCCTCACCTTTCGCCTGCTGCCAGTGCTTTGCCTAGTGAAGCCCAGGGTCCCGTTGGCCACCTTACAGCAAGGGCACATTCTTGGTTTATGTTTGATGTGGTGTCTACCAGAAGTCCTGATCCTTTTCTGCTCCACTACTTCCACCTGGTCAGCCCCCAGGGTACTCAGGCTTGTTTCTCCCTGGGTGAAAGACTTGGCATTTCTTTTTGTTGAATTTCCTGAGTTTCTTGTCAGTCCATTTCTCCAAACTTTTAAGGAACCTCTGGATGGCAGCACAACCCACTTATGTACCAGCCATCCCTCCTGGTTACACACCACCAATAACCTTGTGGAGGGCACCCTCTGCTCCATCATCCAGACCATCAGCAAAGATGTTTATGGGGCTGGATCCAGTACTGAGCCCAGGATATACCATTACCTACTGGCCTCCAGCTGGACTTCGTGCTGCTGGCCACCACCTTCTGGTCTCAGCCATTCAGCTTTCAACCTGCCGTCTGCTCATCATCAGCAACAGTTTCTCTATCAGGGTATGGCAGACAGTGGCAAGAGCCTTACTAAAGTTGAGGTAAATATATAGCTCCTACCCTCCTTATTTAAAAGGAAGATGTTAAATTGAATCTATGGTTTGATGATATAACTAGTTCTCTCTCAGCATTTATGTGCAGTGAACATTTCTAATATACTTGGGTGTGACAGCCAGTGCTTGGAGAGCCACCAAAACTAGACAAGTATCAGAAGCTACATTGTTGAAAGCACTTGGCCAGGACCCATCTGAAAAACAACAAAACGAAAGAAGAAAAGCTGGAAGAAATAGAGCTATCATCGCTTTTACAGGATAGGATGGAAAATACCATTAAATTAACAAATATGTGTAAGTAGTTAGTTTTGTTTGAACTTCTCTCTGGTGTATGAAACTACTGTGAGAAGCTCTGTGGTTGTCATGATACCACTGCCATATAATGAGATAAGGGAAAAACTTTTAAGCACTCAGTTGCAGGGAACAGTCTGAAATTTCTGTCCTTTTCATTATCAGGCCATGAGCTAATTAGTTGGAATAAGTAGGAAAACTTGCCTCATGGCATATTAATTCACAATTCATATTCATGGGGGTTCCTACTCATCCTCTCAAGCATCCTGGACTGCCTACTGAGAGCCAGCATGGTTTGCCCTCCAGTAGTGCCCTGAAGAAAAGTGGGTATAGCACCACTTACTGTGTTTTGAAGTTTAATTAGCTGTTTGTAAAAAGAAGCGAGGTCGGCAGAAGAAAAGTGCTTCAGAAATGCAAAATATTATTATTACTATTAATAATAATAATAATAAAAATAATAAAGCACATGCACCAAATAATTATCATAGCTAAACAACACTGATAGCTTTATAAGGTTACCAAACAGTATGAAATGGATGCTAAAGGGAAGTTGAGAAAATACCTTCTTTTCCTTCAGCAAAACCTCTTGAATATCATGGTTCTTGTTTTTTAACAGATACTGTTAATGACTGGCATTAAATGTTGTATATAAGCTAGGTGACTTTTCTAAATAGAGAAAATAATACAGCAAATGATTTAAAAACAAGTCTATATTAGGTTAACAAATACTGAATGTTAGTCAGGAGATTTTCCAGATTTTCAAGCACTGAATTGGCTGGTCTCTTGAAAAACATGACCTATTTTTAAACACTGATCTTCAAAACGCTCTACTTACAGTCTTATGTTCAAAGTGTAAGGCTGCAAGGTTTGGAACAATCTAAATAATTGATGCTCTTCTAATCAAAAGGGACATACATCAAAGAGAAAAAGCTACAGTACTGTTCATTGAAAGAGTTAGGAGAACATGGAGGAAAAGAAAAAGGAGTGTTGTGATTGAAAATTTGGGAAAATAGTAATCAAATTACTACCAAACAATTTTTTACAGACCACGCCTATCATAAATCCCACAAACTGTTTTTGATGAATAATTCCATTGACAACATTAAGTAAAAACTGAAATCCCAAAGAAAACTAAAGTTTGACTCACAAGTCATACTTTTTTTATCTCTGTACACTGATAGACCTGAATCTAGGTATTCAAATACCTAATAGACAAGATTCCAATCCTTCCATTTGTACCACCTAGACTGAATGTTTTTGTGACAGCTAACCTGATAGCTTGGAAAGTGGGAGCCTGCATGCATAATAAACATCACTGGCTTAATTTATAGAAGTTAGAACATGTCAGTTAAGCAGGTGAAAAAATTTCAGAATTAGAAAAAGGTCTCAAATTAATTAGTGTACACCAGCAAGAGTTTGGAAGTGAATTAAATAGCTGTAAGTTAGGTCAAGATCAATTTAGAAATGCCACAAAGTATGCCCATCTTAGGATTCACCTTTACTTTAATCCTCTCAGTTGTGGATGTGAATCACAACTAGAGATGGACATTTTCTAAATCTTTCAGTAGCAATGGCAGTAAATTTCCTTCTAATGTTATACAAAAGGAAAATTTTATCTGTGTCACTTAGGGGAAATATGTCTCCGAGAAATCTGGCTTCATGAAAGATGTCTCTCCCCATGGCAGGGTTTTGGAGCTAGATGATCTTTAAAGTCCCCTCCAACCCAAACCATTTTATCATTCTATGATTCCATGATTCTATGATTTCTAACAGAGAAGAATACTGACATCGCTTCACCATGGAATATTCTGAATAGATCCTTTAAGGCAACAATTGTCTGTTTAATTTCTGTTTACAAACTACACTAAAATAGTCCTAACTTCTAAAACACTCCAAGCCCAACCATTTTAATGGCTACACTTCATTAACCTTTTAAAAGTAATCTATTCAGTTTGCAATCTGTTTCTATGACAATAAAAGAATTATCTCGGTATTTTCTTTATAGGTGTTTCTTAGTTATGCCCAGTCACTTGCATTTTCACCAGTAGACATGTATTTTTTGCCTTGGTTTCTTTCTTTTCTGGCTTGTGGGACTCTGATTCAAAAGAATAAACTTCTGCTACTTTCACCTTTCTTCTTTAGGTCACCCTCACCTTCACGCCTTTTTCTCATGGGTTTTTTCAAGCAAGAACAATAGAAATCCTTTTCCCCTATATAATTATTGTTTATAGGCAGCCTTATTATTCATGAAAGATTAAAAAAAAAAATCTGAATCATTGTAACATCAAATTATTTTTAAAATACTAATATTAGGTTTCAATTTGTTATATGAGTTAAATCTAACATTATAAAAGTAACTCAATTTTTTTGTCCTTTCTAGGGCTCCTATTCAAAGCTTCAATAAGGGTCTACTCTCAGTGATCTGCATATGGTGCAAACAAATGATGGAGAGTCTATCAGGTGGGTTCCAGGAGTGCAAGCCAATACATTTGCCTTGTATGAAGAGCTACCTATCTATCTCACCTAGCGAGACAGATCAAAACCAGAGAAAAGAAAGTCTTGATGGCAGAATTCCTACACCCTAAAACAACCACACCCATAAGTATTAATACAACAACTTGGAAATCAGACTCCTTTTGAGGAAGAAGATTTATGAAATTAAATATTGTCCTTTACAGGATACACATACATAATGCTTATTAGTATTTGTACAAAAGTTCCTGCAACTGTCCAATACCCACCAAAAATACAAAAAAATCCATCCCAAGGTAAGTTTTCTCCTAACTAGAATGTTTTACAGCAGGGGAAGGAAAAAAAAAAAAAAAAGGATTTGGCACATAAACTCACATATTCCCTGATACACACATACATGTTTTTCCCCCTTTATCCTTTTAAATCACTCTCAAGCATTGAAGAACAGCAAATTAGTAAATGCCCACTTCCTCTAGTTGTCTCCTCTTTCAAAGATGCAGAACAAAGGGAGAGAGCACAGAAATAACCATGAGTTACTAGGTCTTTTTAGAATATGGGCTGAATGTCAGATGATAAAATCTTATTTTCATTCCCAGACTTCAAGAAAGGAAAATTCTTGGGAATAGTTACAGAACTGACAGCCTAATAGCTTGGTATCTCCCATGTCTTGCACCCAAAGAATAAACAAAAAACTCTTTATGTTAAAGGAAAAGAGTGTAAAGATACACAAATATGCCTTTTGTCACATACTTGGATCTTTAAAATAATTTACTGAAGGGAAAGTCAGAGCTACACACCTTTGACTATTCTCCAAATGGCACAACCCTTTGATTCTTCTCCAAAGGAATGAGAATTGGATGTCTTAAATGACATCCTAGGGTCCTGTTGCCATCTGAAGCTGAATACAGAGGGATCTGCTTAGTTTGTAAAACTTCCTCTCATTTCAGGGTGTCAGCATGACACTGCAGATATCAATGAGGGCTGTTGCAAGTGCAGAAATGCAAGCTGTAAGGGAGTACGTTTGCTTACAATTCAATCTCTGGACTTGCAGCTCAGTCCTTTTCCCATAAGGTAGGTAAAATAGCTCTTCTCTTCTGTACCTGCTCCAAAACATGGAAGATAACTGCTTTTTAATGAAAACAATTAGCTTAAAAATCATGCCATTCTCCATAAACTTACTGGTTATGAGAAGTTGCAGACGTATTTGGTGGTCAACATTAGCTGCACTCACCAATGTATTACAAGTTTGCTTGAAAATCAGAAATGCTACCATGAAATTGAAAATGTATTCCTCTAGTGCCTTCTCATGCTTCACATATGAAGTTCCAGACTCAAAGTAGAGTACACTGCTCCCAGGTGAAAGGTGGCAGCTCTTTTCTGAAGAGCTGGTTCACAACAATGATTAAACACTTTGGTCACACAGTTGGGAGCACCCTAATTCTGAGTTTAGATGAATGTGCCTCTCTTCTGCCAAAGGTTAAACAAAATTTGGAGAGCAGTTTGTTGCGACCACTGACACATCTGTCACACTTTAAGCCTTACATTTTTTGTAATTTGCCTCGTCTAGCTTTTCCTATTAGTTTCTACAACACGCTGTGACAGTTGGATAGATTCAAAGCCCTAGCAGTAAGTGATAGAGCCTTCTTACATAAAATGAAAATAACTACTTCAAATAGGTTAAATATATTTACACATGCAGAGATATAAAAGAGGTTTTGAGGTTTCCAGATGTGTATTATTCTGTATTGGGCTACTGAAAAGAAGCTGTGATCTAAAAGAGACTTTATTCAGCCATGCTTTATTTCTCTGCATTTAGTACAGTCTTTTACTTTCCTAGTCAGCGGCATGCCACCTGCTCTTTCATTTCCTCAAAGTAGGTCAGCAGTCAGCCATCAATCTTTCATCTTCATTACAGCTAAATCCTAAAGCCTGAGGCAAATGAACCATTTTAAAGGAGATGCAGTGATAGCTGTGGTATTCTCTCTCTTGTGTTAGCCATTTGCAGCTGAAAAAATATCTCAAAATCCAGATGAAGCTAGCCAACCTCTAACTGGAAAATAGCAGGGATGAAAGCAGTTCTCACAAGGTCTTTGTAAAAATCTGGGGACCAATTCCTAAACACAGAAACATGGGGCCAGTCTTCACATCACATAATCTCTTTCATATCATTATTAAACTCTGAAATTCCAGTTGTATCATTATCCCCCCAAAAGAAGACAATTCTAGATCTTCAACTAATCTAGTGCCTTAGAAACATAGTCTCACTCCTGCACAGAGTGTCTCTTTACTCATGATCAATTTTTAGCTCCATAATTCTAGATGAAGCCAGACTTTTGTCAGTGCATTCAATGAAAAAACAAAAGGCATAAACTGAAATGCAGGAAGTACGATTTAAACATGAGAAAAAAACCACTTTTTTGATGATGAAGGCTGTAGCATGTTGCCCAGAGAGGCTGTAGAGAGTCCACACTTGAATATATTCAAATTATGATTACACATGGTCTTGAACAATGCACGGTAAGTGACTCTTCCTTAAGCAGAAAATAACCAGAGATCCCCTCCAGCATCAAAGATTCTATAATTCTGTATTTCATTTCTTAAGCTCCATTTATTTTTCAGGAGTTAGCTTGTATGAATGAAATAAAAATTGGGTAAACACTGATGATCTCTTCCTCTTTATGATATATTAGAAGAATATGTTTTCCCATCATAGCACAGCTATCAAGTGCTCTAAAAATATGATATTGTGACATACTTTCAAAAGAATGCAGGACACCTGGTGTTGAGAATTACATTCTAAACATTTTTCCATCAGCATTCAGAAATGCTATCTGCAGTTTGTGACAATTGCTCTCTTTATTCTATGAAAAACTTATAAAGAATAAAAATAAAATTAAATTCAAAGAGAACTTAAAAATACAGGTGTATCCCCTCTCTCTGTAGCTGATGCATATAAAAGATGTACTCACATAAAAATCTATCTAGCCCAGTGCATGTCTCAAGTCCTACCAAACCATGCCTCCCATGGGGAAGAATCTGAAAAAGGCCAAACATAGAAACAACTCTCTAGAATATTCTATTGTCTGTCACACAATGATTCCTTTCGAGTGAGGTGCTTATTTAACACCTGATAGCTTTTTCTTTCATCAGTGTGCCCAGTTGCTATGTTAATTCCATGTAAGCTTTTAGGATGGACAACATTTCACAGAAAAGTTCACCTTCTGCAGTATGTGTTGTCTGCTCTTTGCACCTGCCAGCTGCACTTTACACTCCTTAGCTCTTGTATAGGAATAGACTATGTATGATCACTTCTAATCACATTTTCTACGCCACTGAAGATTTTTTTCTTCCCTGTCCTCATCCATCCCTTTTCAAGAGAGAAGTGATCCCAGGCTATTACTTGGATGGGTGCTATTCCATACTTCTCAAGGTTCTACATAGCTCAGGATGTTTTCCATCTCCTGGAGGTCAGGAGCTGTACACAGTGCAGGTATAACTCCACTCTGGGCTTAAACAGTGGCATAAAATTGCTTTATATTTTGTTCCCTGCTTCTTTTCTTATAATTCCTTGCACTTGGTTTTCCTTTTGACTGTGATTTAAGATGATATTTTATTAAAATTAAGTGCTCTGGTATCAAGATCTAACCATCACCTGGCATTTATTTACATGCAGCTTCACCTATTGTGTCATTTTCCTTTAAACCAGAAATCTTGTTTGGCATTTCAATTTATGAAAGCAGTGTCATAGTGACTTGTGGAAATGACTTGTCAAAGTTCATAATTTTTCCTGCTAACTAATTACTTTGATAATTTCTGATATGGATCTCATTTCATATTAATTAAAATTTTATCAATTTATTAAAAAAATATCAAAACACTGGAAAAAGGGGAAAAATATCCAAATTGTGTCCACAGTGATCCTTTCCATCTTACTCCTGCCCAATTCCTTTGTAAGGTAATTTCTTATAATGTTGTTTGACGATTTGCCATCACACATACATTTTCATCCTGAATGAGTCTCCAGAGTGCTTTAACTGGCTGCTCTTTCTTCTATATTAATGTATGCAAATGAAAAATATGAAAAAACCTAAAAATACTTTGGTTTAAACTGCTCACAGCATTACTGTAAGATTAGATCCCAGTGAAAGCACTATAGATGTGTGCCTTCAACCTGTATAGCACAGCTGAAGAGCATCTCCATTTTGGAAGCAAGAGCTACTCATTTTGCTTTCATCTGCTGCACAAAGTTATGTCCTGGCTCAATGGTATTATTGCAAACAGAGAATTCCATAGTAAATGGAACTTTCTATCATTAGCCCTACCAATCTAGGATGTAGGTGTACTTTTCCACTTGTATTTGCAACAGCCCCACAAAATGTGAAAGAACCACTCAGAGCAGTTAGATTAAAAATTCCCATTCTTCAGGGAAGTAACCACCATGCAGAAAGAAATAACAGAGGGAATATCCAGCTTTTGTCAACCAGAATCCAAACCATTGTTTTAATTATGTCCCTGAATGAAATGAAATATCAACAATTAAGATACTAAATATATATATATATGTACATGTTAACACATTGTAACATATCTATGTACATCTATATGCAACATATTGAAAATAAATATTTAGAGAAGCGTTTTTTCACAAATATGTGCCTTTTCAAGTATCTAATTCTGAACATATTAGAAGAGACTCTTCCACACTGGTAAGAATTACATAATATTTCATTTGTTGATTAAAAAAGAAGACATCATAATTTTAAAATATAAGCAGAGTATTTTCATAAAATGAGGATTCTACCTTTGTAAACTCTAACATGATATAAAGTGCTAAAGGAATTATCAACTGCTTAGAATCATTCTTGGATCTCTAAAATCTCTAAAATTCTTACTTGGGTCATAGATGCTTCACGAGAAACCAAAAAAAATCTCAGAATCAATGGAAAGCATTGAATAAAATGGGAATTCTAAAGAAGTGAGTACACCAGTAACTAAAATCTGACATATTATTTGAGATAACCAGGAGTTTTTTTATAACATGTTCATAATAAGGAAGTTATATATTATAGCAGATATTACATGAGAAAAATTAGGATGGCAAGTACAAGTTTTCAAGAACAAGTAGCTAAACAGCAACAGTATGTTTTTTTTTTTAAGTGTACCCAAAAATCAAAAGGATGGATCCATGACATTGCTGTTAAGGTGAGAAGTAATGATGAAAATTGAATGAAAACTCAGAATTTTCTGTTGAAAAGACTGTTGACTACCACCAACAGAAAAAACAAAAAACAACTAAGAGGGCAGCCAGGTGGCTACAGCTGTGGGGATTGGGTCTCTCCCTTTATGAGGCACCCTCATGCATGAAGAACTTGCTCCTCTTCCACATAACTAATTAGTAAGAATTTCTTTTTGAGTCTTAACTACAAACCATTAAATCAGGTCTTACTGGGAAGCCTTACATTAACTCTCCAGAAGTATGTCCATAACAACCTATGCAGCTCATGGCTTATTAATTTCTTTCTTTAAAGAAAAAAGAAAAAAAAGAAATGAAAAAAAGAGTGATTGGATTTGAGCAGTCTCTGCACCATTACCAAAAGTAGAAGTGAGTACCTCTCTTGGAAAATTGTCCAGTGTGAATCTATTTTTCACTTTTTCGTCTTACTTCTGACTGATGGTCACCTGCAGTCAGGTCATCACCAGTCTTTAATAGGGGCTCAGGAGTGGATAGTGATCTAAAGCCACAAGTTGGCTGTCCTTTCACACAGTCGGTTTTATGAATGACCTGCACATTGTGGTAGTGAAAGTGAGCATGAGGTGAGATTTGTAAAGCATGGCAGCTCATGGAGACAGGCAGGGGAGAACACTATAGAAGGGCAGAGAAGAATGGAAGGAAGGAATGCACTTCCCAGAACAGAGCTGCTGAAGGTCTGGGAACAGTTTGGAAAGTGGACTTCAGGGTGATTCAGGTCTTTAAAAAGCAACATGCCTTCTGTTTTATGGCTTTAAAAAATACATATGCAATCGAAGTATTGCTAATGCATATTGGCCCCATTAATAATGTGGTTAACAGCTATTATGTGTTTCTTCTCTTTTATCCAGGGAGAGAAGTCTATACAGGAGGGTATTTTAAAATAAAAATGCATAGGCATAAACACATTCTGCTGGATATTAATGCAGGAGACAGCTAATTGAGAAACAATCTCTGCTTTTGCACAGCTGAGATTTGTGGAAATCTACATTTTTTATAGGAAAGTTCATTCTAGTGTTTGCCAGAGCCAGAAAAAAGCTTTTTCTCACTTGCATGTGAAATATACATTTAAATTTTAGAGTATGCTTATCAGAAAAGAAACAACTTTACCCTCTAAAGCAAAACAATTTTACATATCTAAAATATAATCATATAAAGGCTTTGATTTACTACCATATAAGAAACTCCAGCAGAGAATGTCCCAAAGCACCTGAAGAAAATGTCCTCTGTTGGTACTAGCATTTTTTTTTAAAATAGTTTTCAAAATATGGCTGCATTGCTTTGCTAGGGAAGGACAGAGTCTTCAAGGTTTGGGCACAAATACAGTGCATTTCTTACAGATGCTGCTCTGTAAGAGAGCCTAGTAACAATGAGGAAACCAAACACAAAGCAAAATGAGCTGTGCTGCATAGCCATAAAGAGGATGGCTTTGTTCAAGGAAGCTCTTCCTCACACCCTCTGCCCACCAGCACCGAGTCTGGGTTAAGTCTGCTGCACTCTGCCATCTGCTTATTGCCTGTGTGTGTGCCCTTGCTGTCCAGCCAGCTCTCCCTGTCTCCCTGGGTAAGTTTACAAACAGAAGTGCTCCACCTAGCACTTCACCTCGAAGGAAAAGTACATCAGCTCCTATTAAGTTTGAGCAGCACTGAAGTGGTTTTAGTGCAAAGCCAAGGTGCTCCTTTAGAGTGAGAAAACATTACTCCATGGTCAAGCACTGCATAAAGATCTTGTGGCAGGTGACTCATGGCTTGCTTTTCCAAATTGACAACAGGACTAATCACTAATTAATCCATTCCAGAACAGTTTATTGGCCAGAACTCAGGATATTCTAGGTAAATGATACTACCTATAATTACCTATAATATAAGCTTGAGGCTTGCCTTCTCCATAAAGTCACTTATGATTGAAAGAATGGTTTTAAAGGAGCATCAGGATATCCAGATTGTATCTTTTCAGTATCAGCCCATTTAAACGTTTGAAGGAACAAGAGAATATTCTTCCCCCAAAGAAGTATTGATTACATTAGATACTCTGTCCTAAATAGCTATTTTAATGCAGAATTCTCTATTTTCAGAGATGTCTAGTGGAAAGATTTTATTGGTCTTTACTGCAGCCTTAGCAAATTTGTGGAGTAATTAATTTTGATTCTTTTTATCCATATCAGCATCTGGTTTGCAGCATAAGCATTGAAGTCTGTCTTTATAGTGGTGATTTCTTCCAGAAAGCAAGAGAGATGCTGCAGTACTAGAAAGGGTTGAACACTGAGTACCCAGGATAAAATGCAGCAAGGAAGATTAATCAGTTTGTAGACTGTCTTCTGGAAGTTCTTCCTCATCAGGTTTTGGTGCTTGATGAAGGGTTTTCTTGTCTTTTTTTTTGCTTCTGATATTAACAACTCAAATCACTGAAAAAAAAGAGCAAAAAATATTCCTGTCTGGATTATAAAGCCTGTAAATCTTGACACTCAAATATGAAGTTCAAGTAAAAATGTGCGCAGAGATCTCATAGAGACTTATCTGTGAAACAAGAAAAGCATGTGAGGAAAAGAGCTTTTATGACCTTGCTAATGTGGTACTGCTTAACGAATGCTAAAATATCCTAAAGCCAGTTATGTCTCTATTTGGTGGGCAGTTCCTAACGGCCAAAAATATCAGCATTGCCCTATACCAACACTGTAGTCTTACAAAGGAGCATAAAACCAGTGTTAAGTTTGGCTCTGGCTTCAGTTTTCAGTGAAATAAATCTGAATGATTGTATCCTATGTATGTATTAGAAGTTTAAAGTGAAGAAGTGCCACTGGGTCTATCATATACTGAGCCTCCTCAGTGAATGAACAAAACTGTCACAGTGCCTTCTGTGTGCAGCAGCCAGGTATCCCTGATATTTGATGTGTCTGCTGCTTTTAATGATGGTTAGGTGGTGAATCATTTGATGGTTGTCTCACATCGCAATCTCAGCAGTGTTTCTATCACAAGTGGTAAATGGCTGCTTAGGTCCGTGTGGATGTATTGACTTGTTGGAGTTAGATATCTGACATCTGATTTCCTTTCCTCCAACAGGCTAATTCACTGAGGACTAGGGATTGCCTTAAAATCCCATGGGGGGAACAATAGTCTGTATTTCCAGATGCAGTTGAAAGGATGGGTCCTGTTGGGTACCTCTGGCAGCAGAGTCCCCAGAACTGGAGCAGCTACTGCAAAGCAGCAATGACAGGCCAGAAAAGTGACTACATAACAGTGGCACAAGTAACAATAATTATATAACAAAACTCCTCCACTATCATGCTTCCGTATTCCAGAATAATACTTCCACTCCAAGAATCACGATTCCATACTAAAATCAGTGTTGCCCAACAGCACAAGCATGAAAATACCCAGATAAAAACACTGAGGTTAATTGAGTCTAAAAATGTGTGAGGAGAGTAACTGAGTGGGCCATATGATGACAAGTGGAATTTGATTTCAGTAGCTGTAATTCCACTGTAAAAACAGTGGAACTACTTATACATTTTCTCAGAGTTGTAATTAGTTCATGGAAATGATCTGGGAATCGCTTTGACAGTGAAGTCCAAAATTTTGTTCAATGGTGTGCAACAGTGAAAAATAATACACTAAATATATGGAAGAGGATGAATAATAGATAAAACACATTACACAGATCTTCTAAAATATGCAATATTAGTCATCCTAACTAAAAAGGATGCTTTAGAGTTTCTATGTCACATGAAAAAGAGCTTAATAAGATTGGGACTGTCTACCAAAGAGGAAAGAGAAAAATAAGCTTGTAAACACATAGAAGCACAGTAATGACTAGTGCTGCCAGAGGAAAAGTGGAAGACTCAATTCTCTTCTTTTACCCTAAAAGAAAAATAATGTATGTTCAATGAGACTGAAAAGCAACATTTCCAAAACTGAGAAAGGAAGTTCTTCACGTCGTGTCTAGTTAGCAATTACACTGATCTGTGCAAAGTTTGCAAGAGTCAAGACCCCGACATTTACAGGAATAAAAAAAGTGTTCAATTAATTAGAGTATAAGAATTATGAGCTATACACAACTGCTCATTTCAAGTTACTACTCACTATGAATCACAGCTGAAATTTTCAAGCGTGACAGATGAACTTCCAGATATGCACTACACATTTCTGGCATCCACCTCTGAAAGTTTTTGGGCCAGTCATTGTTTTAAACAAGGGGCTGGACAAGAGGAGTTACAAGTCTGGTCAATAACAGTAGTTCCTACATTCCTGAGTTGGGGAAGTACTGTTTTTCTAGGAGGCAGAACTAAAACTGGAATTGCTTATTGAAGAGGAATAAGTACCAGCAAGCCTCATCTTGTTAAGTAGCTGTTGTTAAGCAGCAGCCATTCATCTTGCCATTTTGGAACTGACCCTGCCCTATTTCCTTATTTTTGCCAATTTGATACATGTTTCCATGGGAACAGAAGCAGGACTAGCCACCAGCTGAGTCAATCTCAGCTGCTGGCTCCCAGCTCTCACGTTTTATTCTGTTTCCTTGGAAACTGATGTCAAATGAAAGAGAGAAGTAAACCAGCTTTTACTCTTTAGTATTTACTCTTTCTTTGGACCTGTGCTAGATCCTTTGGGCCGGTGGAAGGTTTACAGATGACTTTAATGGCCGCTCATTTTCCTTCTCTCTGGAGCATCTGCCGGTCACCACAGCATCCCAGCAGATGCAAGTAAGAGTTCTCAGTTTCAGCTACTCCTGGCGGGCCGCCTGCTGAGAGCTACAATGGCAGGGTTTGAAAGCAGACTACAGATTTCAGGAGACATTTGGCTCCCACAGGCTGTAATATTTCAAATTGGAAGGAAAGAAATTAAATTTATTTAAAAAATAGTAGGGGAAACAGATGGGCGTAATGATATTTAGAGAAAAAATAGAATAACAAGCTCTGACCTGCATCAGGCTGAACACCCCCAGAAACTACTTCAGCCAATTAAACTCTTCATTTCACACCGCACATTTGACAAAGTTCTCTCTAATCCAGCTGTTAGCTGGCTGAACAGTACAATGTAAACAAAACCCCCAAAACACATCTGTTTATGCACATATATGCATGCAGAAAGAGAAAGAACCTGAACCGATAGTTTTCAGAACATCAAAGAATTCACAAAATTCTGCCTGATCGCAAGAATTTGAACCAGACATTTTTACCAGTTCCATAATTATGTTACTCCCATGTTATCATGTGAATACCAACACCCCACCAACCCACCCCAGCCCACCCCACACTCCTCTGTGTATAATTTTGGACCAAAGTATTTTCCAGTCCCTTCAACAGCAGTGCTATTAATGAAAATGGATATTAAAGTAAAACATCTACATCTGTGCAGATGAATCCAAATTTTCACATAACTTTCATTGAAAAAATATAGGGACAAGGCAAATTTAAAAGACAAGTCTTTCCTAAGGAAACATTTTATATTTGATGGCCACAGCTCTTGGTTAACTAGTCCATCAGGGTATAGCACCATGCTCACCCTGGATTTTCACACGTAATATATGCACTCCTTCCTGATTATTCTTTACATCTCATCTCAGTTATTTCACACCACTCTCACTTCCATTGACCTTGTGTTACTATCATAACTCTCAGAATTGTGTATCTATATATAGTTAAATTCCTGTACAGCCCAAATAACAGCTCAGTAGCATTGATTTCTTCAGGTTCTAGGAGCGGTCCCACAGAAAAGACAATCAGATACCCAGGAACAATATTTATTCCTCCAATCCTGTAGTACTTACAACCATCTATTGAGGATATACTCAACACATCTGGGTGCTCAGAGAGCTGTGTCAAGCCAGCTAACATGATTTTGATATGGGTTAGTTATTTAAATGAAAACTTTAGGCAGTTATAATTTTTTTAAGCCAGGATTTTCTGTCTTATTCAAAAAGATTTACTCAATTAATTTAATCTCTTTATGGGTTCCCTCTAGCTGAACTTAAATCTATAATTCCATCTTCCTCTATATCTGAAAGAGTTTGCATCACAAACAAGACAACATTTATTTTTACTGCTGCAGCTGAAATAAGGAAAGAGCATTTCACTTTATGTTAAGCTTCACAATGTCTGTCCCAAATTCTTCACAATCAGCCCTCATTTTATGTTTTCTGAAATAAATTGATATAACCTCTTCCACTGAACGATACTGGTACCAGCACAAAGACTGGGACTTGTCCTGAAGGACTCTACTGGCTACATGCCTCCTTATTAGAAAATGAACTTTTATTTATTTTGTAGTTTTGTTTCCTTATTCTAAAGAATTTCATACCCATTTGAAGGCTTCTCTCATATTCCATGTCTATTTCCTTTCTGTGAGAGCCTTTGATGAAAGAAATTTATGAGTCCTTTTTTGAGACCTAGCTGGCTATGTCATCTTCTATTCATGTCTGCTGGCTTCTTCAAAGGACTTCACTAAGTTTTAATGGCTTGTTCCTTCACAAGTGTGATGTCAACTCCTCCTCAACATAGCATATCAATTTCTAATCCTACTCCTGATGATAATTTTTATAAGTTGGACTACTGCATTAACTTACAAGTTTAAGGTTTCTACTCTGTCTTGAAAACATAGCAAGATACTTGCAACATTTTGCTCAGATATCAAAGCAGTTCTGAGCTAATGATTACATATTGATGTCAGTAGTTTGACAATTATTCTTTAGAATTTCTATAGAAAACCTGGGAGAACAGAATCTTTTTCCACTGATTTATTTCTGATCAGTTTCCCTATTCCTACCAGCAACTCCAGTCGTTCCTTAGTGAGTTCATCAAAAGGGTTTGAGCACAGCAATCTCCACAAATTTCCACTAAGAATTTTGCTGAACAAATCAGCAAAGCAATAATTTAATCATTCTACATAGCCTTATTTTCTGCAAGTAATGATCTTCTATTCTGCTTAAACATTATTCCCACGATTCCATGGCAAACCTGCTGATTCTGGTATTTACAGAAAGACCTTTTTTTCTTTTTTTCCTTCATTCATTGTGAGATGATTTTTTAGAATGCTTTATTGTCTTCTACATCTAACTTACCAACCATTATGATCCTGTGTATTTTCCCCATTTGGATATAATTTTATGTTTTTGAAGGATGTCTTCCTGCTGGTTTTTTCATGCTGAGTCCTTTCTTTTTCAAGTCTTGATGCATGGCATGAATTTACGTTGTGTCACACATATGAAGTTCTTAATACTCTCTAAACCACCTGCAAAGATTTAACTCTCTACAGTTTTCTCTTTAGCCTCTCCTTAAGAGGCTTCCTCAATTTAATGTTCTTCTGCTTTCCAAAGATGAGTACCACTTGACAGACCTTTTTCTGGTTGCTGCTGCTTCAAAACTATCAAAACTAAGCATGATTTATTTGTAGCTATGGAAAACTCAGATATCAAGACTTTGGAACAGATTGTGTGTGTTATTCAGAATTCAATCAAGGGTTAATTCTCTGTCTGTGGGTTCTCTAATCTACTGAATTACAAATGAGTAATTCTGAGCCCCACATTTTTCCAGTTTACATAGCCATTACCTTGGTTTTGCAATGTTTATGATCAGTCAAAGCTGACCTTCAGGCTTGTGTAGTAATATGTGTCTGGTCACATCGTTATACACTTGTAATGCACAGGAATTCTGTCTCACTCACCGAAATTATTAATTTAGTAATATGAATTGACTCTTCTTTAACATACTGCACTACTCTGACACTGGCATGGCCTACTAATCTTTCCTGCATATTAGTATTTTTGTTGTTGCAACATCCTCATAATAAGGTTTTCTCATATTGGTTTCTACATTTTTCATTTGTATCAATGCTAGAAGCCCAAATAGGACATGTCTCATTGATCACTTTTTCTCTTCTGTGTCTTCTAAAATGGCATCTCATTCAGTTTTTTTTCCTCTATTTCATGTTTATTACCATCCCAGGACAAATTAGGGTGAAACCTTAAATACTAGTATTCCAGATACCAGAATGAAGCTTATTTTTAAATATTGATAATGCTATCATAAGAAGGCATACGAGGAAACATCACAGAAATAACTACTTAATTGGTACTAAGGCATCAAGGAATGCAAAGCTTGCCTTGCCCTGCATAAATGTTTTAAAATTTTACAAGAAATATTGGCATCCACTATGCAAGGTACTACTTTCATTGAATCTAACGCTAATGCAAGATCTTTTTACCTTGGGAATTATAAAAGGTAGTCCATTTCCCCTAAAAGTTATTATTTATTAAACATTAACTATCTTCTTTCCAAGGCCACAGAGATTCAATCTGTTTCATAGATATTTGTCTTGGGAGAAGATAAACCAGTCAGAGGCTTTCAAGCTGAACTCCAGAGTAGAAGAGTTACTACACCATAGAATCACAGAATCACAAACTATTCTGAGTTGGAAGGGACCCACAAGGATCCAGAGTCCAGCTCTTAAGTGAACAGACCATACAGGGACTGAACACTTGGCCTTGGCATTATTAGTGCCATGCTCTGACTAGCTGAGCTAATTACGAGCAAGGGGTGAGCGTGGGCGTGTGTGGACACATGGATCCTTTCAACCGTAAGCTGTATCTGCTCAAATCTGTCAGATTTGATTGAAACAGGCAAGGTTTGCTAGGCAGTAGGAAAAAAAATCACACAGAGCACCCTAGCACATAAACATTGCCTTCTTAAGAAAGAAGATCAAAAAGCAAAAAATGGCAGAGCCTTGCAAAACTTTTCTCCAGCCGCATCCACAGAAGCACCACAGTTCCTCATGGGCAGTAGAGCCCAGGAGCCCAGCCAGTGAAACAGTGAAGGAAGGACACACTCCAGTTCACATGACGGGGAGAAACTTAGTCTGGCAGGAACCTAGTTCACATCTGAGCATAACCACAGAACATTTTGATGATGACAAAAAAGGTGAATTATGATGAAAAAAGCAAATTCCTAGTTCAGCCTAGGAACAACTTAGTGAGATAAAAAGTGATTGGTCTCTCCACTGAAAAATTAGCAAAAGGAGAAATGTTACAGCCAGTGCAATTAGGATAACAGATTAATAAAGGTAACAATATGGGTTAATTCCCTTTTTTTTTGTTACACTGCTACTCGAAGTTGAGAAGCCCTTTGTGTCACCAAAGCATTATGTGAAAATTAAGCCCACAGCACGCTTAGGAAATGTTCACAGGGACACTGTTACAGTTCTTCTGCAGATCAACACACAGTTAGGGAAGTTTCAACGTCATCCCTGTCCTGATCTTTAACTTCTTTGCTTTTATCCAGCAACTTTATTGTCCATATACCATAAACTACTTCCCCTACTGATGACTGGAGGATCTGGATGCTTTATGGCTCAGTCATGGTTCAGTTATTTAACTTTTAACATGGTGTCTTATGGCAGCCACAGATGTGCTTCTCCAGTGGGGTCAAGATGCCAGAAATCAGTCTGAAAACTGACAGACCCAACATCCCATACAATTTCTGCCTTCCGTAATGGCCAGAGAATCTCTACAAATGCCTTCACTTCTTTTTGTATTTTTAGATTTAAACTGCCTATCCTCAGTTTATAAGGCATGGATTACATGGACTTTGCAAACAGCTCCAGAAAAGAAGCCTGGATTTTGAAGTTCTGGGGTTAGGAACTCTTTTTAAAAGTTCTTGATAATTTACTGCTGCTCCTTCATTAAAATGAACTATTTTGTGAATAATAGCAAACGGCACAGGACATTACCAGTCTTTTTAGGCTTCTTGTCTTGGTTTCGTTGATCGACATGTTTATGAAGACACTACTAACAGAGGGCCAGCTGATAGAAGCCAAATGCAGAACTATCACGCAGGAAGCTGGTGAGTATTCATGAACAGAACTCAAATGGTTCATTAGTAAGAATGACTGATTGCATTCATGACTTTGGAGCCTACTTTTAAGTTTAATCTTTATCACTTGGATTAGCATTAAGTGACATAAATAGTCCCATTAAAATTATTTCATAAAATCAAGTGGGACAAGAAATACTCATGACAAAATATTCCTGAAATAAAAACAGAAACTTGACACTAGCAGTATTTACTATGTGGCAAGTATTTTTCATAGATAATATGTGCTCATTCAAACTCAACTAAAATTATTCACCATTACACTTTAAAAACCTAAAAATTAAAAAAGAACAACACAACAACAACAACAACAATATTAGCAGCAAAGACAATTGTGATTTACTTTTACACAGGAGTTTTTAAGACCTGAAGAGGTGTGCTTCAGGAAAGCAAACTGCAGCTCACCTCACTGCTTTTATAGTAACATATTTTATCCACATACAATATTTTAATGACTATATTTTCTAGCATGATACTTTTACTTCCTTCCCACCCCAAATCCATTAGCTTAAAAAATATTCAGCACAACTTACAGTAATAGATAGGAGCTCTAACAGTAAGTTCAAGTCAATTCTATGCTGAAGGATCAAAATATCAAACATTGTCATCTGTGCATTCAGTGAATGTTGCTTTGCATGGGCTTATATAATTCCAGAAGAATTTAGAGAATTTCAGGTCTTATGCAAAGTTCAGGCAACTGCTGTGCAGCCCTGTGCTCTGGAAAGCCCCAGATGTGGAAAAAACACACTAAGTTTTCAGCATTAATACAGTAGATGATCAAAGAATATATACTGAAAAGTTCAGATAATTTAAAACTATAAATATGCAATAATTTAAAACTAAACATTATTTTTGGTAATTAAGGGTAAACATTATTTTTCAAATACATGGTATTTATGGTTTAACTTCACAGTTATTGCTGATGTCTATGGACATTTTACTTAAGTGAATCTAGTAAGACTAGGTATCAGGATCTTTAGTTTAAACTAAAGTAAAAAGTAGAATTCCTTCTATCTGAGATGATTTTAATTGGAGTTTGTGACTATTTTTCATAATATGTTTTGGTTTAGATGAGTAGAGAAAATGTTAACAATACTGACAACTGAAATATCACAATACAATTGGAGCAAAATGAAGTAAACAAGGCTCTCAACAAGCTGCTATGGCTTCAAGCTATACACACATAAGTGTATAGACACATAAGCTATAGACACAGAAGTGTCTCCAGAAGACAAATTTCAGTTACATTTTCTATTTTTTATTGACAAATTAATGAGCTGTGAAGTATTTCAAACTCCAGGGAATGACTGAAACAAACCTCTTCTGACTCTAAAATTATTTCTTCAAAGAAATCCATTGCAGTTTAAGAGGCTTTGTTCTAAAGTATCTTCTACAAATTTTACTAAAAAAGTAAAACCTCCTCCTAATAAAATTCCAGAGCTACACTGCAAAGGAAGAACAAAGTAAAAGCAGTGGCGTAAAATGGTATATATTTTCTTGCAAATGTTAATTAACATCAGAAGAGAAAACTACTGTTCTTCTTACTTATTGCCAAGTATTGGAGAAGAGACCAACACTTCTAGATTGTTCTCATATAATCTAGTTTTCAGATATCACCAGTTTTCATTTTGGAGGCAACAAACTGTCAAACAATGCAAATCTACATACAGACAGATGGTTTTTTCATAGGTATGAATTGTTGCTGCCATACTTCTTGCTGTCCAGAAAGGGCAACTTCAGCTCCACTTCTAGAAACCAACCAGAGTGTTGGAAAGTGTGTAGAGCTGTCTTTAAGCTATTACCTCCTGCCTATCAAAATTGCTTGTGTGACCTTTCTGGGAATACCATTTAAAGAGGAACAATCAGTATGGGTGCACGCACATAAAATTACTGCAAATAAATATAGTGGTAGGTAACATAATTCCTGACCATCTCCACAAAGAATGCAGTCTAAGCAGTGACCTCTCCTGCACTTATCTTGAATGAGCTCTTACTGAAATCCACTAATGGGTTCTGATAATCTATTATTTATTGCAACAGACTCTAATAGAGAGTCTTAGCAGAGGACTCTCCTGGGTTTACATCCCTTGCAGATAAAATGTCTCACAAGTGACAGAAACGTGGCACCTGCAACTACACACACAATTTCTTTTGGTTGAAATTGTTTCTTTTCTATTTGGTTTTGAAAACCAGAACCCTTCCTCCCCCCAAATACACAGCCTGACTTGCTTTCATTTTACCTAATGCATCTTTAGCTTAATCTCATGGAAAGCTGTAGATACTGATATGCAACCATAAGTATTACTTGGGGTTGAGGACATACCTCCATGTTATACTTTTCCACTGTCCTCCTCAAAGGATCCACAACCTGCCAGCAAATCAGGATGCAAAGATCAATCAGTAGCATCCCTCCAACTATCCCCAGTAGCTTCTGGTCTTTAATGATCTGGAGAGACAAAAAAAAAAAAAAGAAAAAAAAAAAAGGAAAAGAAAAAAAAAAAAGGAAAAAGAAGCAGGGAGATTCCCATGAGCCACAGATAGACCCTGTACAGCTTTATTCCTATATAGGGAGAAAAACACAGGTTGCTAATAATAAAGGTTTTTAACAATGAACAAAGAAAAGAAATATAGAAAGATGAAAGCAATACAAATAATTTTAGTTTGTTTCATGCTTATTAGAAGTATCTGAAGTACTTTCCAACTTCTAAAAAGAATTTTGGAGAATTCTTAAACATTTATATTGAAATCCAGGTTTAATATTGACTCCTGGAAAATAAGAGAAATATATTCTAGGGAACCACTAGTGTGCCTATGCATGCAAATGTGGACAAATGCTCATCAGCATCTCAGAGCAGCAGTCATTGAGGTTGTTTTCACTAAAATTTAGTACTCTTTCATTACCTTTTCGGATGTGGAAAACACAAAAGCTATCAAAAGTTCATTTTGGAGGTTTTTTTGTGTCTATGTGTTTAATATTTGCTTCTGTTACCCAGGGAGCAGGAAGGAATGATGTATTTTTTCTATATTACAAAGGTCAGAGGCTTTAATGCACATCCATTGTAAAACATGCTTTTACTTTTGCTTGGGGTTTAGGTTAAAAAAAGAAAAACAAGAGTTGCTGATAAAAATAACAATTCAAACCATCTGTTAGAGTATTTTATAACTGCATGCAATCCCTATGTCAATTCTACTGTTGTACACATAGAAACACAGAAAAAATGCACTGCAATTGCATTATTTCAGTTGCAAGGTTTAAGCATGTTGAAATGCTTAAATTAATTTTATTTCAGTGCTCTTGAGTCTATAGTCATGGTTTTTTAATTAATATCTACCTCTGTTACTAAGAACACTCATCCAATAGTCAAAAGTTATTGCCAAATTGCTTTAACATGGACAAATCCACTTTTTTTTCCCCAAGTTTTCATTCTGGGAAACAGTTGACTTAATCCAAATGAAATATTCAAAAATATTAAGCCTGAGAAGCTTAATAAAGTTGTGATTATTTCAGTTCAATTTGATGAAATTATTAGGATTTCAAAAATACATTACAAAGCCAGAAGTGTCAGCTAATCTTAATAGAGGCAAGGTTAGTATTCCTGCATAGAATAAATTGTATTTGCATTACATTCCTATCAAGCTGAAGGAAATTATAAAAATGACAAAAATTTGAAATAACGTAAGAAGAACTTTAGAAGGTCTGGTTTTCATATTGCTTGGTGTGATACATTTTCTATTTTGAAAGATGTCTCAGCAACATTGTGCACCACCTTTTGTTAATTTGCTTTATTTATTTGTTTTATTTTATAGGTAATTTTGAATAAACTAAGAGTAAAATAAAGGCTAGAAATCAAAATGAGCTAAAGGACTCAATACATTATTTTAATTTGCTGAGACCAGTTATGTAAATCCATGTAGGACTGGAAAGTGGTGCTTTCCACATGTTTGGGGCAGCAGCGAAGCAGTCTCCAGGAAGCATCTCAGGAGAGACAGCACAGGCATGTCTGGACAGGGCAGGTGAAGGGGGAGGGTTCAGCTTTCATGGTGATATGTCTTGCTGCTGGATGATTTGGCAAGGAGAACTTTGCCAGGAAAAGGTGCCTTGGTGTGCTGCACAGGGGGAGGAAGATTGTTGAAACGTGTTCCTTTCTTAAGCTAAAATGAAAGCAGGTATTAAGCAAAGATTCTCAGACACAGCTTGGTCCCTTGTCCTCTTAGGGAAAACAGAACTATGTCTGACCTTTTAGCTGTTTATCAAGTGGCAATCAAAGCTGAAAAGAATGGGTCAGACTTTGTTAAAACAGCCCATGGGTATATTAATCTCTTTTCTAATGACTGCAAACAGGCCTTGGGTGAAACATACCTAATATTGTTCCTAGTATGAGTGGAGACATGGAAGAGAAAACAACAGGGAGTCAAGTCCATAGAGAATTTGATTTTAGAGGAAATGTTGACACCTTAACTCAAACTTCTTTTCCTCCCTCTTAAATTACTAGGGAATTTATTGTACTGGCATATTTTAGTTGGTCTTCCTTTTCAACTGATGTAGTTTATTTTGCTGAAGTTGGCTGTTGAACTATTACATGTTTAGCTTTCTTAGTAGCCAGTGGGAAGGGACAAAAGCCTTTCAAAGACAATTCATCCCACCTATCCTGGGTAAGAAGAAAGGGTCAGAAAAACTAGTGTTCTGAAACATGTCACTCCCTTTCTCACTCCCCATTGCCCAAGAGGAGGTGAAGACAATTAACTTCAGACAAAAATATGCATTTGACAAACTAAAAGCTATGTGAAAGCATTTTGCCAGAAATGTCTCCTTCTGCTCTCCTAAGCCAAAAAAGTTCCTTGGAAAAAAAAAACTAAAAACCAAAATATCTTTCTAATGAAAGTAGTGCACATTTTACCTAGGATAGGTAAGCAGCCCAATGTCTTCCATATTCGTATGGACTATCTTCGTATTGAAAGTAAGAGTGCATTGGATTCAGATTTACCAACCCCTGGTAATACTAATCAAGCTGGTACAGTAATGTCAGAAGCAAAAGAGTAAAAGGATATTATTAAAAGCAGTAATATTGATAATCCACTCACAGAATCAAAATAAATAGCTTCCTATTCACGATCACATTGTTAATGTGATCATATCACATCTCCTTGCTCTTGTACATCCCTCATTAGTACCTGACCTTGCACTACTGCAGATCACTATTTTAGTCCACTTGTAAGTTTGATAACCTTTCTTTGGACAGGTAGTTATTAGAAAAAAAATGAAAGTAGAGATACAGCAAACAGTGGTGCTCTTCCTTGGATACCTCTTGGAATAATTTTTCCTGCACTACTCTTCCCTTTTCTGGACAGAAGGGGAGTTGTATAACAGCATCTGTCACTGGCATTATTCATCCCTTACTTCTGCCAGACAGCCAGGAGGAAGGCAAGCAAAAGAAAGCCCATAAGATAGCCTAAGTGACCCACACTAGTGTGATGAGCTCTGTAAAACACAGAGGTAGTGGTGCTGCTGCGAGGTGAGAATGCAGGGCACCCGGGGCTGCCTCCCACACCCACCACAGCGCTGGTCTCTCCTCAGCAAAACCACAGCTGCAATACGGCTCGGAAACAGAACTCTCCACCAGAATGATAGCTTTCAGAACAAAACACCAAGGTTCAGTTCAGTGTTCAATTTTGCACCTCCGGTAGTCATTAGCAGCTTGTCCTAAAAGAGATTTGCCCTGAGAAACGCCACTGGTGTATCACCATCAGCACTTCTAAAAGGCTTGCTGCTCCCCCTCTTCCACCTGCAGGAAGCCCAGCTTTCCCTCTCCCCAGCCATCACTCCCACCCACTAGAACTCCTTAAGTTCAGTACATTCATTTCTTGGGAAACACCAGATGCACTGAAGGAGTCTTGACTCAGATCTTGCAAATCCAACAAATTCTCTGTCTGACAAAAGAAAGTCATGAGCTACTGAGGCTGCCCACAATCAAAAATGTAATTTTTCTTTAAGAGAAAGGTTCTCATTTTTTCCCTTTACATTTTCCTTCTAGAAAACAGTAAATTGGCCTTTGGAGAAATACATGGTAGCTAATAAAATCTGTTTTTGCAAGTGTTCCTGAATCCTTGCTGAAGCCAAGCTCTCACACAGCAGCATCTGTGAGTCATATTTTCTACCATCTGTGATTGGATAGGTGAATCTGTCTCATCCTGGCAGATCTGCACACTGTTATAAATGCCAATGCCACCAGTCTGGACTATATATCTGGATATGAAGCGATCTGTCCTCCAAACAAATTCACTGAGAACAAAAGCTGGTAGGCCATTTTCTTCTCAGCAACATCGCTGTATGAGCAAATCAAAATTATTCTGAAAACTCGTGACCATGAAGAGAGATCAAAGTCCTTACTCTCCACAGACTTTGCCATCTGATCACAGAAGATATAAATTCAGTCTAAAGCTCTGGGATAAAGTTTCTGCTCACGGAAACTCTTGAGGATTTTCTAGAACTATCACAGGCTGTACCACCTGCCATGGTAACTTCAACTGTCCATTTGGTTATTATTGCACAAACCTCCTGTTGGGCTTTTTTTCATTTGCTTTTTAAAGCATATCCATTGTGTCCTGGAGGATCCTATCGTTCACCAGTTTGTGGGATCACCTGGCAATTTGGCAATCAACAGTAATTAAACATTGTGTTTGTTTTTTATAGCTATGTCTAGGGAAAGCTTTCTGTTATTTCTTATCTTACTAGAAACCAACTCTGAATATTTAATGTTTCAAATGTTTATGACATGGACCTTAAAGCTGAACCCCATTCTAAACCACAAAGAAATAGCCTTACATATGAAGACTTACCCTTTTCTCCAGGATGTAACATTAATTTTGAACTCTCTGAATTCCACAAACAGCTTTCCAGTTAATTTACTTCTGTCTTTTCTTCAGAGTTAGTTTCCTTGTTACCAGGTCACTTCCCTTTGTCAGACTAAAACATCTTTAAATTTAAAGCTATACAGCTAAATCTTTGTGGTTTGTTTGTTTGTTTTTTGGGTTTTTAATTGATTTCATAGAAACATAGAAAGGCTGAGAGTGCTTTTGCATTTATTCTTAGGTTTTGATATAAATATTTTTTCTTTTTCATTTAAAATATAGAATAATTTTTTGTTTAAGAAGGCAATTCTGGTTTCTCTCATGTAGATTAACCCTGTCTAGTCTAGCTGACAGAGTAGTCCCTTGCCTTCTGGCACTAGCTGGATAAACACTTAATGTTATTAATCAACTTTTTTTTTTTCAGTTGTCCCTTCCTCAGACTCCTGGGATGGACTCTGTAGAGAGAAACTCTCTTTAAAGGATCCCTTTGTGAAGCTTCCTAGACCTTCTTCAATTAAATGAATATCGTTGACATCAATTATAAAAGCCCTCAGAAATCTGAGACCAAATATTCTTCTCCCTGATACATACAGAAATCCTGCTGATCAGAGTCTTCCCTCTGAACTGGAAGGGAAAGAAAGAAAACAGGGTTTGCAGGGAAAGAAATTGTAAAGTCTGTGAGCTTGCAAAAGGGACCGTAAAACCGCTCCTGAACTTGCCTTCAGGACTCTCCATTGCATAAACTAACCTTTCATTTCTCTCTGGTTCAGGGACACCTTTTGGCTTGCTCACCTACATTAAGTGGGTCAGCACAAGTGGGATGGTGCCAGGAGGTTGGGGATGCAAAGTCAGCGGCCGCCAGGTGAACTTTAACCTATGTGGGCTGAGGGAGATTTCATCCTAGAGTTATTGAAGCCATTAATATTTTAGAGAACTATACTGTAATACTGTCTTAATTTCTATTGTGTAATGGAATGAGAAAAAAGGACCATTGAAAGCACATTATGCATTGTTCCCAATAACTCCACAATGTTTTTTTGAACAGCTATTATGAGTACTTCCTACAATAGATTGTATGATTAGTATTGGCAACGCCTCAAGCTGCAATTGCATTTGTTTTAATGAGTGAATGCTAACATTTTAAAAAATATGTGCTGTAGAATTAAGGATTTTGACCAGTAAATCACCAGGAGTAAAAAGCTAAGTTTTATTCTCTTAGAGGTATTTTGACTGATTTGATGGACTGATTGATGGAAGATTTGTATATCTACTTAAAAATTAAAAAACAAACCAATTTTGTTTCCTGTGAGGATCTCTGGTGACACCTGTAGTGTAAGAACTTGGTGACTGCCTTTCGGGATAGCAGAGTGCGTGGTCCTCCTGACGATAATGGACAATTGGATATGATCAAAAAGCTTGGCTTTGAGAATTAAATAACTACAGTCACTAGCCTGCTAAAGCACATATTTCTAAAATGTGTCTTCATTGATGACTCCTGTTTAGGATAATTGCATCATTGGGCAGTCTCACTTTCCCAATAATGCTATTGAAAATGTGAACGTGTTGATTCTATGCCCTGCTGCCAGGAGAAGATACTGATTAAAAGACATCTTTCCTCTTTTCCAAGTCAGATAAAAAAAGTGGGAATATCCTAGTGGTGATGCTCCCTAGGGGAAGCATCTTTTCAGAGGTTAGAGATGGAGAGAGATTAAGTGATGGGTTAAAAAAAGTTATAGAAATCTTAATTTTTGAAAGTCTGAGCCTCAGTTATGAATACAATGCACTAGAGAATTGGAGAAGTGATTATTTTACTAAGATTGCTAATCCAACCATAACAAGCACACAGAGTGATATAAAATGACTATTTTTCACAAAATTCTTTTGAAAGGACAAAAATAAAAAACATGCTAGTCTAAAAATGGCACTAAGAAATCCAACTTGACAGCATTAGAGCCAACCATTCTTGCTGGTGTTCTGGAGAACAGCTTTAGAAAAAAGCCTCATTGTGTTAACTTCTGCTCACAACCATAAGTAAAGCAAGACATGCCGCCTTGAGAAACCTGCATATGCCACCAACACAGCAGATAAAATTCACCTTTGAGAGAAATACACTTGTTGAGCCCAAGATCACATGGGCCATAAATATAAGGGACTTTCTATGAGAGGTGTACATTCTCATACCTGGTGTTGAAAGGAACCCAAATCTTCAGGGGAAGAAAAAAAAAAAAAAAAAAAGGTGCATGAAGGATTTGAATGTTCGGGAAGAAATATTCTGATTTTGTTTCATATAACATTAAAATACCTAGACTTTAATATTTTCCTTAATGAAAAATTCTCTGGGAAAGCATACTTCATCGTTACCAAATAGCTGGGAACATCAATGCACTTGATTACATTTACAATCCAATTTCAAGCCATTCAGGAATAAATTGCCTCATACTGTATAGCGACATGTTCTTTATTTCTCTGTCATCCAATAGTCTCATAATACATAGAAATTATGGTTGTAGCACCATTTATGAGCACTTACATTTCACACAGAATTTTCGTTGTTTTTGTCACTACTGAGGTTTACCCTTATCAAGCTGTACCATGCAGAAATTTCCATACATAAATTACTTCAAAAGCAGATTCTTCTCCTAGATGTACAGTTCATTAGCTCAAGCTTCTTTCTGTGACAAGCTTGAGATTTAGCTCCACATTCCATTTTATATAAATGTGAAATTTAGAAATGTGATTCCTGTTGTTCCTTGGTTGGTATTTTGGCTGATCAGCTCTTACAAAAACCAGGATACTTATTTTTCATCAAAGTTTGGATTCTAAGACTACACTGACTATTTTTAAAGCTTTGGACTTAAAATTTATAGTTGTAGCTATTTGGGGGGAAAAAAAGTCAAAATAATTTGGTTTCCACTTATATCACTTTAGGAACTACTGTATCTATATATTAATAAACCATAAGCCATACCTGAATAATTCACACTGCCCAGTAAGCATCAGAGACTACTTGGGCCAGTGGTAAATATTCATAATGAAAAAAGATCCTAAACATAAGCAAATTTCAAACTGTCTTACTTTCTTACGCTCAAAGACTGAACAATAACACTGAACATTTCTTTAGGTATCCATATGCTGGTTCATTTTCAGCAGATGGTCCCTAATAGATTGTTGTACTGTTGGTATGGTTACCCAAAGCAAATTTTTGGATCTTGACACATCTCTTCTCCAGACTTATGATCTCTCATATATATTTAGTAGAATAGAAGTGTATCCTAGGGGAAACCCATCATATAACTTTTTGTTATACATACAAAAGGCTCTAGCAAGATTAAAAAAAAAAAAAAAATTGGAAAAAATAAGCATTTAAAGTCTAAAAACTGACCTTGAAAAATATTTTATAAAAGAAAGAACTGATTAGATAACACAAACCTAATTTATGCTAATTCAGAACTGTCTACATAGGATTTAAGTGAATAAATGAGATGTGGCCTGTGAAATTCTGACCTAAACCCTCTGTCAACGTAATCTGGAGAACTTTGCTTCATCTATTTTTAAAAGATTAAGATAATGGGTAACTTTTTTTAAACATCATCAGGACTTCAGTGAGGAAAAATATGGATTGTAATAAATTCTAAATTCCATAAGTGGCTTGAAAAACTTACAGAAAAGTTTATAGCTGGAGATGACACTCATTCTATAAACTTCCTCACAGAGGTTTTCAGGTGAGGGATGGGGACAGCAGTCAAGAGACACAAGTTGAGAAGGCAGCAGCACATGAACTCATAACTGTGTAGCCTCCAGCTGCTTTCTTTCTATTTCCCCCCTGCCAGGGACACTGTGCAATCACAGGACCCGGCAGCTGGCACCATGCAGGGTAGGAGCACACAGCCAGCTGCTGCCCACCCCGGCCTGGGGGATGAGGATTGGGCACTGCTCGGAGTAACCCGTGTCCCCTGATCCCCTGAAAGAGCTGGATGGTTTATTACCCCTCCCAGTTTTCTATACACCCGTTTTTGAACCATTAAATGCACAAGTTTTGGAGGTGGGGTGGCCAGATTTCTGTTAAAAAATAGAGTGTGAAGGCAATGATCTAAAATATCTTAGGATCCCTGCACTGCTTCATTCAGGTAATAGATTTGCTTCTCAGAAACAAAGAAACAAAGGAATAATTTCTGAAAAATATGCTCAGAGAGATTTCTACAGCATAACAATTCTGGAAAGTAGTTATTTTTCTTCATTCGGCACTTAACTGTCTTATCCATGAGACTACCTTTCTCAAAACTCCTAGTGCCTTTTTCATTATGCATATTTTCTGGTTTAAGTGTAAAAGATTCTAACATAAAACTTCCTCTTTTAATTCACAGCCCTATTCCATGCCCAGAGCACACTCACTATGTTTGCTCCATGACAGTGACATCCTGTAGGAAGCTCAGGCTTCACTGGTTTAATAACCTAATAATCCACATAGGGGAAGAAACATACACTGTACAGACCCAAGCAAGCTGTAATTTTTCAGTTATTGACATTTTAGCCACAACATAAAACTTTTAACGTTTTCATGAGCCCATTCTTCATAAAGAAAATGGAAAGAGGATTCAATTATAGAAAGAGCTGCATACATCAGCAAGAGGAGCCTTTACATCTTTGCACACCTCATCAGCTTGAGCTAAGCTAAGCTTTCAGGATCTGTAAAACTGCATAATAGGAAGACAAGGCATGTATTTTGCCTGTAGGTTTTATAGATACATAGTAATAGGAAAAAGAACAGTAAAACTACAAAATCCTGTGTTCAAATTTTATGCTCTGCACACACTTCTTATGCAATCATTTTGGCCAGTCCTAATTTCAAGTTTTTCTTGCCTCTCTCTGTTTTTATTCCTGCTTTCCTTTCCTAGACTACATCCTTACTTTTCAGGCTCCCATTCTGCCTCTAAACTCCAATCTTAATCTAATTTTAAACCAGATCCAGTCCTTCAATTACAGTTTGTCACTTAAATACCATACTCAGGCTCTGCATCCCACCATACTCAGCTTTCCTGATAACTTTTTACAGACCTTACTGCCTTTGCTGTCTTTGAACCTTAGTTTCCAAGAGAATTTTAATCCAAATTCAGTCTCCCTCTTCAATATCTTCTCCCGGTATAAAATCCCAAGATTTTCCTTTTTTTTTTTTAATCTGGACAAGATTGTCTCTTGAAGTTATTAGCAGCAAACCTGATTTTTCTCTTCAGTCTCTTGCTCCCAATCTCTTGGTCCTGAAGTTCCCTTGCACTGCCAGCCTCCCTTCCCCATCGTTCTGTCAAAAACATAATCTGTACAATCTCCTACCCATCTTTGCATGGCATGAAGACCTCAGCTCTCTTCAGCACTCTTACAAGGACCGAGTAGAACAAAGGGATGACAATAAGTTTGCCAGATGGCAGCCCGACAAACATAGCTAAGACTGGTTGGGCTGGTAAGTCATTTTTGTCCATTGCAATTGGTTGTAGCTGTCTTACCCCGTGATATTACCAATACAGAGAAAAGCTTATCAATTATTGTGAAGGAGTAGAATAATGCTGGCAAAATGAAAGCAGCACAAGCTTCAAAGAAAGGAGGCTGCTCTACATCCCTTTTGTCATTATATTCTGTATTTATCTTGTAACAATTTTGTCAACATAAAGACATATGCCACCAGAAGTCTACAGCGGCAGTATATAACTAAGTACAACGATAGTAATTTCAGTGAAAACTAAAGATAAAACATCCCTTCTCTGATGGCACAGTTGAAGAATTAAGTCCAAACAGACAAAGCCAGAGTGCATTCTGTTATGGGTAAAACAAGCTTATCATGGCAGCATCAAAGGAGATGTATTGTACTTTCAAATACAACAAATGAAACAAGGCAACATTGTGACCTTGATCATCTTAATGGTTTAGTGTAGCTATCTACAAATGTCCAAAGGTTTGTCTTTGTAGGAGCAGAATTTATAAAATTTATGGAGGCTTTAAATACCACTGCTTTGAAATTCTTACTATTCTGGTATTTTTCAAAAGTGCATGGGCTTTATTTGGCATGCAGGAGTTGTGCAGGAGCAGTCACTGTGCAGGACTGCTTCAACACCCCCGAAAACCCAAGATAGTTCAGATCTCATCAAAATAGACAGCCTCTCATCCTTCTAAATTTACCAGAAGGGCTGGCTTCTGTAAATGGTTCAGCTAGCTAAAGCTTCCCCAGGACACCACATGCTCTCCTGACACTGATACTCTCCTCTCTCTTTTCTTATCCACTGCCAGCCTTCCTGCTGCCAAGGGAAACAGAAAACCAGTCCCCACCTCTCTCTGAGCAGAAGATATTCTGCAGCCCAAAACAACAGAAAGGAGACATATGAAAACCAGAATTGCACCTCAGTTAAAACTGTGACACTTATTTTTAATACTAATTCTATTCCCCTTTCCATTATCTCTGCTAACCTCTTCAAAACTCAAAAATAATTTATTTCCCCCTACTGATTTTGTCATTTCCATTTGACAAAAATTGATCCCCTTGCACCCCTCTGTTTCCAGCTAAAACTAATGCATTTTTAATTTGCTTCCTTTGAGCCCTAGCAAGATCAAAGACAGGGACAAAGCTCTGGGAATTTTTCAAAATTTGTCCTTAGTAGTCTGATAACAGAACAAGTGTATTCTGAATTTTATTGTTTATTAATTTCCAGTAACAGAGGAGTGGATATATAAAAGGGTGAAAATAAAATAGACTTTTGAAAGCTTTATAAACAGCAGTTAATGAGAATCTTCAACTAATTCAAGACACTCTTAACTCATTAAGTTTCACTTTCGACTGCAGTAATATGGAGTGTATATTATTATTATTATTATTTAAAATTCTACATATTTTCTCACTGAGACAGATAGCCACTAATCTCTTCAAAAAGCCATGTTGTACACCAAAGTGTACAATAAATGTACAGAAGCAAGCTTGCCCTATCTGATGAAGATAAACAGATTTACTCATCATATTCACTCCCTTACTTAACACCCACTTTCAAGAAATGAATTAGCCAGTATTTTCAAAAGCCACACAGAGATTCTTCCAGTCTGTGAAGAAATTCACTGTTGGCAAATATTTTCCTGATGAAAATATTGAGGATGACAGGCAAAGGTGGTATGCCTAAAAGTCATACAGATTTTACTGTCATATACAGGTAGTAACTGAAGTGATCACAAATGAGTAGGACTGACAGTACTTAAGTAGTTTTGGAGCTTTGTACTTCTCTAATTGCTGTGCCAGTCTGCTCTGTCATGGCACAACTAATTCGGAAAATGTTAATGTGCTTTTTTCATGCAGCACTACCTTTGTGCATTTGTCAGTTTGGATATTGTTTGCAAAAAATTCTATTTTCTGTGCATCCATAGAAAGAAAGAAAATTCTTTGGCTGTAAACCACATCTGCAGAAAATGGAAATGTCATTCTTGCAAGACATAAGTAAAGAATGCCATGTTTTTCAGTCAACTCCTAAAAACATTTTATCTATCCTGGCAAATAAAAGACAGAAAATATATGACTAGTAAACACTTATCATGGACAGCTGATTTGTTTTACATAAAGAAAACTGTTGTACTTCATGATTCATGCCTGTGATTTGGAGTGAGATATCTAAATAAAGAATTCTTTAAAGTTTACAGAACAAAATGTATTATTGACTTAATTTCAGAATATTGAAGAAGGTGGCCTAATAGCCTTGATGTTTGTTCACTCAGAGCAAAGCAGCTCATTGGTCACCATCCAGATGTTTGACCTTTATACTGGTCAGTGTCTTTTTAATCTTAAATAAAGATCTTAAATAATTTATAATATCTAGCTATGCATAATCAATTGCAATTTGCAGCTGGTGATGAGCCCCTTGAAGAACAGGGGCAATACAGAATTTGAGGATTATATTTAAGTAACAGATAGTGAAATTTAATATTGAATAGCAACTTGCAGAGCTAAAATGTAATGTTTAAAAAAAAGGAGACAAAATCTCAGTGACAGTCCATTGAAGTACCTGTTCACTCTCATTTGAAATAGTATGTAGTGGAGAAATTATAAAATTCTGAGGATAATAAAGGTTTATGAAGTAAAAGCTTTTATGTGTTAGACTGTAGTGTCTTGTGTTGTGCAACTTCACTAATTTAAAAATATTTGTACCGATATAGATGAAAACACATTTCCAATGTAAAATTTCATTTCTCAGGAAGGTAAAATCCTGGTTCATCTTTGCTAAAAAACTTTAATATAGGAAGTGTAAGATCCTTGAAAAAAAAATTAAAAACAAATATGTAAAAGACTGTGGTAGTATAAACTGGTATGTTACAGTGGGCTCTTCACACATGTGCAAAAAGGAGGGTTTGCATTTCACTCGACCCAGAGTATCCTGGTTTTGGTGTAGAAATTTTTTATAATTTTAGTTAGTTTTAAGATATTTTGTATTTATTCATCATTATTTTTTACAAAGAATGATAATGAACTAGAGCAAACCTGACATGACTGAATAGGAGGGGGAAGTACTAGGTGGTTGTGTTGTTGTGGTGCCAGAGTAATAGATCCAGTTCCAGACACAGCATGTAATTCCTTAATAACCTCAGACATAAATCCTCTTAGAAACTGAGTTAACTGTCTCCCTGTCTATCTAAAGTCCATTCCTTCTAAGGGAATGATCTATCCCATTGTGACAGACTCCTTACATATTGTAATTGTGGAAAATAGCATAGTGCTACCAAAAAAATAATTAACAATAGAGCTCTTTTATGACCACACATAGGGGAAAACAGAGGCATCTGACAAGGTTTTGGAACATAGTTTTACTTAATTTGGTTATATATAACTCTTTATTGTTTATTAGAATAAAACTATTCAGATGCACATAGGAGCTGTGCTTGGCACTTCTGCTCGCTCTATAAAAATATTAATTTTGGTTTTCTGTTGCATGCACATTTCTCATGAGGTTTTTACCAGCAAAATGTTTTCCATTCAGTGTTTTTCCATTTTTTAATAAAATCATCTGATAAAAAGTACTTCATGTATGAAAAGAAGCTTAATGGGAAAAATATCATGAAGAGCTGCACTAGTCCTAAGCTGAGCCTAATCCTTTACAGAAAATGTGCTGTGCCAAAAATGGCAGACAGCTATTGTGGTTCAAGTCTGATCAGTCTTAGAGTAAACTTATGCAATTTCAATGATAATTAGAAACAGGAAGCTGTAAGCAGCACTTTCTATTGCCTCATCCTCAATTTACTCAAAGGAGTAAAACACCAATCTCTGAGAAATTTGCAGGTAACACCCATGTCTCAGCCAGTCATGATCAGCAAACATTTCATAAAATGCATCTACCAGAAGGAGACCTCTGGATGCTGAAGCATTAGCTTCATATTAGCTAATTCATTAGCTAGCATACTAGGAGGGAGCTGAGATCCAAATTCACTTTGACATTTCACAGCCAACTCCACTGTCCACCTCTTATTATAAAGACTGGAGGGCTGGTGCTTGAATCCAACTCTCAGAGACTAAACAAGAAACCAAAAAGCCCTAATATCAAGCTATTCAGGATCTTTGGATGTGACACATGAACAGTCACCACTGCTACGGCCATCCAGGATAGGTATGAAAGCAATTAGAAAATTGTATTAACAAGTTAACGAGAAAAGAATCTATTTCCCCTCACCTTCTTCTTCATTTTTACATTTTTGAAAATTGCATGGACTCTCCACGTTTTTGCAAACATTGCTCCAAATGCAGTTGTGTATCCCACTGTAAGAATCCATGTTCGGACCTAAAAAAGTATGTACATAAAAAGAAGACAGAGTTACTTAGATATCATAATTTCAGACAATTTTTTTGTCAAGACTCTGAGGAAAAAAAAAAATCTGAAGAACTTCACAAAACTTAGTATTTAGTAATTTCTCATTGCTTGCTTGCTTGCTTTCTTTTTTACTCATTGGTCCATTCCCTCCCAAACCAAAACAAATCTGGATACTGAATTAACTATCTCTTTCATATATAAACACACAAATCTCTTAAAATATTCTCTGTGGGATTTTTTTGTTTTAGTTTTTTTTGTTCTGTTTGTTTTGTTTTGGTCTGGGTTTTTTGTTGTTGGTTTTTTGGTTTTTTTGGTTTTTTTTTTTACTTTTATTGTGTTCTTTGCAGATAGAGAAGAGAACTAATGGAGAAACTCAAGAGACAGACTATAAAAAGCACTCAGGGAGCTAATATTAACACCTACATTTTGAACAGAAATGAACAGAGAAAAAGAGATGTAATTCAGACTAAGTAAGAGAAGATTGTACTATGTGAGATACGCATCACTCGGCGAAAAACCTGAGCATCCTGGAAAGATAAGAACAACAGATTTTAAATTATCCTGCGAGAGAAAATGCCAAAACAGGAACACAGTTTTGGTTGGCAAGCCTCAGGAGCAATACCTGAGTCAATGATAATTCCTGCAAATGTGGCCTAAGAAAAAGGAGGTGGTGAGCTTGCACAGAGCAATGGTGTAATAGGACCTGAGCTGGCCACAGCTTTGACACATACAAAACAGAAGATTTTAAAACTAATATAGAATTTATGTATTTAGCATAAAAAAGAGACTAAGCTCCTTTCTTTTTATTTTTCTTTTTAATATAAAATCTTCTAATTGACCAAGAAGAACAGAACATGGATTAGAAAAGCTTTTTTGCATAGCATCTTGTACACAGGCCCTCACTTTCAGACTTGGTTTGAGCTGGGACAGTAACCCTCAGACTTGCAGTAAACTCTTTACATCTCTCTCTAATTCCTCGGAAGTTTCTGTTTATGTTACCATGCATGCAAGTTTGGCTGTTTGAAAACTCTTTTTTCCCCAAACAGGCCATTTTCTTTCCAAAGATGGATCAGAGACTACAAAAGCATAGCAGGTAGGAGGCCATGCAAGAGGCACAGCATGGAATTGGAAGCCAATAGCTGAGTCGGAGAAATCACAAAGAGGAGGAATAACCTCATCCTCCTTCTTGAGCCTCCACATGCACCAGCCCATAAAAAGGGAGACTGCACAAAACTGAACAAAGGAGTAAAAAAACAATGAACTGTACCTTGCAGATGAAAAAACTGAAGGAGAAACAATGGCTAAATACAGGGAAAGGAAAGCGAGAAAAAAGGAAAGCCAGACTTCTTTTGGCCATGTTGACCATGCATGCTTAGCCAGCAGAGCTGTTCTGTGATATAAAAAAACAACCTGATTTAGAGAAACTAGGATGTTCTAAGAAAGCATTTGGGAAATATTCTTCAGAGAACCCAAAGGCAATGCCTTGCATTAGAAACTAGCCTAGTTTCTCATCTAACTTCTGGAGAGTTTGGGATTTTTAATTTGTAATTTCAGGATATGCATATTGATGAGAAACGAGGTGTTCTAGTAAGATTAAAAAACTGACATCTAAGATAAACCTTAGGAAGAATCTAAATGTTTCATATATAAATACATGCTGTCTATTCTTTGCCTTTCCAGACTTTTCCAGAATTTCCATTTTTGTATTCAGAACATGATCTTTTTTACACAAAATTTTCTGAGGAAAACAAATTCTGATTTTTAATAGTGTTTAGTTACTACATATAAGGGAAGGGAAAAGAAAAAAAATATACACTCATTCAGAATCTATTGAAAAAGCAATAAGATTACTGCAATTGCTTAAAATAAACAAATAAGATACATGTTGAATGTGAAAATGGTGAATTAGTAAGAGAAAAGTGTTTCTTCACTATGAGAGCTGTGAGGCACTAGAAGAGGTTGCCCAAAGTTGTGGATGCCCCATCTGTGGAAGTGTTCAAGGCCAGGCTGGATTTGGCTTTGAGCAGCCTGGTCTAATGGGTGGCATCGTTGCCCATGGCTGTGGAACTGGAACTAGATGATATTTAAAGTACCTTCTGACAAAAGCCATTCTAGGATTATATAAAAAGTACATGGAGCACCATGAGTCTTAACATTTGAAAATATTGTGATTGTGTATAGAGGACTGTTTAGATATTTGTATGTCTATATTAATGACTTAGAGTCATCTAATGTTGTGGTTTATTTGTTGCATTGCTGATAATGACCCTGAATGTAGAGTTGACTCATGGCTGGTTAATCTTGCTATTAATAAAACCAGTAAAATAACTGTGATTAGATTCAAACTACAGAAGTTTTGCCACTTTGTGACATTCTTGAATGTGATATTGAAAAATAAACCCCAAAACAAACAAACAAGATATAGAAAAAAGAAATAGATATTTAGGTCAGCAAAGCATTATTTTTAACTTCAATATTTTTCAAGTCTTTGCTGATTAATATGCACTTGATATGCACTATCCTGCATTATGCTTCAGTAAAACCACAGTTAGATCAACTCTGAGGGATTTTAAAAATACTTTTCATATCATCATGTTCACACTAGCCAGTTACATTTTTTTTGACTTCACATCAATAACCATGCTTAGCATTCAATCCTTTTGCTGCTATTAATAAGTATTCAGCTCTTTTGTGTACAGCTTAGTGGTATATTTGGCAAACAGATACATGGTATTTTCGTGTCTCTAATAAGACTCTGTTTTGTTCTCACTGAAACAGTAATTGTCTCTTGGGAATACTAATAAATTCAATTATGCTCATAATATGTTTCTAACTGAATATTCAGAAAAATGTTATTTCTAGCATGTTTGATTAAAAAAAATTATGTAGTCCTGATTTGGATTAAACATATTAGAATAACATAACTGTCCGTATTGGAAACATTCTAGTTTAAATATACCAAGACTTTGTCAAAATGAGATCATTGATGATAAGAAGGAGATGGTAAGTTTCAGATGAAAATAAATTTTTAATTTTGAAGAAAATTACCTCAAATTTGTCTGCTATAATTCATTAATGCAGCTGGCAAAATGAAAAATTTAGAAAACAGCAAAAGTCTCTGAAATTCTTATATCTGCTCATTTATATTCTTAAATGTATCATACCTCCATAACCTACTTGTTTGAAAGAACATGGTAAAAATATCAGTAATTGAGGAGCATGTCCATGATGTCATACAATTTATCAGTAATTCTCTCATGTTGGATGTTTCTAACAATGTATTTTGCCAGAAGCTGAAGAAAACCATCCTTCCCTCAGTAACCACTGAACAAGCAGGAGAATGTCTCTTCAGTAGGCAAGACTTAGATTCAAATAGCTGCTCCTAACTAGACACAAAACCTGAAAAAATTCTTTCTTTTTTTATTAAATGGTTGAGTCATTACAAAAATCTTGATGCTTCAATTATTTTAGGATATACTTTCAATTATCG
Organism: Pseudopodoces humilis; assembly: GCF_049639895.1. Lineage (NCBI taxonomy): Eukaryota > Metazoa > Chordata > Aves > Passeriformes > Paridae > Pseudopodoces > Pseudopodoces humilis. Next base: position 61,083,304 of record NC_142200.1, read on the forward strand.
GCTTATATGTCTTGGTTCCCTTTTTTTTTTTTTTTTTTTTAATAAAATGTGTTTACTATTTGAATATGTCTTACAAATATTTTGCTCTCTTTAATTCAAAGACAACATGCAAGTGTCAAAGAAAATTATATAATTTGGTTTACAACAATCAAGTATTCCTACCCAGATAGTAAAATGAAGATTCTTTTGTCTGTTTTCTTTTTAGGTACTACACTATTTTGGTTTAGGGTTTATTTTTGAAAACACAATGCAGGAATTTTTTATTTTTATAAAATACTTGATAGAAGCTCTTACAGGTACCTTAACTGTGGTAACTAAATAAACCTAAGAAACATTTATCTGGTGGATAGCACAGTTGACAAACAGTAAACACTGAAACTATCTCCACAAAGAGATCTTTCTGATAATGTTCCAGACTTGAAACAGATATGACCATTATTTTTTAAAAAACCCTTACCTTCATAAAATATTAAACTTTAAACAAATATTGTAAGTTTCAGCTAAAGAGTCACTGCATCTAGGAACAAGATGTTCCTTACATCTCATAGGAGATTACTTTTTATTTTCCTTTGGCAGTAAAGCCCCTCTATTTTTAATCCATCCATAAGGTGCAAAACACCTTTTATTTTTTCAAGGAAGACAATTCTTATGCCACATAATAAGAACAGATAGGTTAACAATCTCATGTAAAATTACTCTAAATTCAATCCTATTTCCTCTCAACCTTGAGATTTAGCTGGCTGGTCTATATTTGCTGCTATTTGATATCTTCACTCAAATCTATCTGAGCTTCTCCCATCATCTCATTATGGGAATGGTGAAGTGGTTACTAATGATAAATCTGTGTAACAGACATAAAAGTTACCTAATATTACCACTCATTATTAATAAAGGAAGCCATATTATTGTGAACAATGTGTTAGTAAGGGGAAATTTGTAAGTGGTGGAAGTGCCAGAAACACTCTGAAAAAAGAATTAAAAATCTCTTTTTATATATTCAAAGGATGAATCTTATGAATAACCCGAACATTTTAGGTGCTGTTGACTTTCAAATAAACAACAATATTATTTGAACTAATTTTAAATATTCTATTTTAGTACATTTACAATTATCTATAAAATTATAAAATAAATTATAAATTATAATTTATAATTATAAAATTATAAAATCTTGGAAAATGAACTGAATTCATGAAAAGTTAAAACTTCCATTTTTGAAGAAGTTCCATTATTTTCCTTTATTTTACCACCACTAGCTACGCATTCAGAAGACCACACAGTTAAAATCTGGCAAGTAATGCTTGGGAAGATCTTGAGTTCATGAAATAGCAGTTTCAAAATGTAGTTGATCAAGGAAGTGATGCATTTTACTGCTTTGTTAAATTAAAAGAAAAAAAAAATTGAAAGAAAAAAAATATAACCACCTGAACTGAGTACACTACACACTCTTGTTTCTTCATTTTGCAGCTTTGTTAATTCTATATTAATCCAGTTTGCCAATCTCAAGCAAAAAAAAGAAGATGAGATTAAAGACTCAGAGTGTTGAATAAAGAAACCCAAGTATCAGCACAAAGAACCGTCTTGTGATATGTTAAAAACTTCAAACTTCTTATCACTTCTCTAGCTGATTTGTTTTGTTTTAAATAACAGTTACTTGAATGGGCTAGTGAAACTGCTTGGTTCTTTGAGAACTCCTTCAGTTAGTAAATCATTTAGATTATGTTTCTGCAGAGGAATCACTCAGGTTTAAGATTCGTGCAAACATACTCTTCCCCACTTCAAGACTTTTTTTTTTTTTTTAAATAAAACTTGGAAATCTTTCTTTTATAGGACTTGACACTCAACTCTCCAGCTTTGTTTATGAAACTTGGACTGATTCACTTAAGGAATACCAATAATGAGCCAGCTCTACACACCCTGGGTAGAAGCTGCAGTGCCCAGAGGGTTAGGCTGCAGCTGAACATTACTGCTGAGAAGCTTGGTAGCATCTCAGTACTAGATTTAGGCACTTAGAAGGAACAAATGTGAGAATAAACCACGATGTGCAGTTAGCCCCGGAGAACACAATTGTCTTTAAGTGGAAAATTGTATTGAATTCTGTGGAATATGCAGGAGCTGGAAATTAAGCACCTTCTATTTTTCTTGAAAAACTGGGGACATAATGGGTAATTATGAGGAAAAAAAAAAGTGTCATCTCAACAAGTTTTCACTGGGCTATGGCTCTGCTCCTATTGATGACGGCAAAATTGACAGTGTGAGCACAAGCAGACCCCAAAGGATGAATTCACCCCTTTGAATTGTACTTTTCTCATTTATATCAGACATTTTGGACAATTTTTTATGACTTTTAGCTCATTTTTTTAGAATTTGTGTGGCACCAGCATACATTCCTGTAAAGCATAAGAGGCAATAATGTTAGAGAATTGAATCCTGCTGTTTTCACATAAATTAAATACAGAGGTTCATCACATGCTGTGAGATCTCCTGTAGTGATTTCTTAATATCTTTCAGATCATTTTTCAGAGTTAGACTAACTATGGATAGCGTAAAAGATGTTATCATTTCTCCTGCTTCTACAAGGGGGCTTTAAACACTGTCTGCTGTTTCTACTGAAGGAGAGGAAAACATTCTCAAAATATTACCTTAATAAATCTCTGGCAAGGTTGTGGTGTATTTGCTTCAGTATATGACATAATTTTGTTTCTAGGATCTATTCAGCCTTATAACTTTTTTCTGCACTCTTTTTTCTTTACCCTCAAGAAAATGTCATTTGCTAAAATAGAAGCTGATCAGGCTCATGTCGAACTCAGTAACAGAACTGCTTTTGAATTAAATAGGAATGAGATCAGTCTCAGACTGAACAACAGTGAGAACAATTATGGAAATGATTATACAGAAAAGGGAGATTAAAATTAACAGCTAAACAATTAAGTAGGAAATAAACTGAAGAATACACACAAAATTAAAAAGGCCAGATGAAAAACACAAGCAAAGCCTCTGGTTTCCAGAGACAAAAGAAGTAGATTAGAGGTCTAAATCCTTTTGCAGTTCAACAGAAGTTGAATGTCTGTTTGTTGGATTTTCTTTTAAATTTCTGGCCAAAACTGGAAACAATTTGAGCAAAATAATTAGGCAAATATAAAGTCTAAAGACAGGAAATATCCTTTCCCTGCCAAAAAAGAAAATAACCCCCCAACAAACCAAAACAAAAGCCTGAGTTTTGGGGAATGCCTGAAGAGCATAAAGGGCATGAATTGTCATAAAGGGCATCACATCATCAGCTATCCAAACTTCAAGGCCGCATGCTGTTTGGTAGCACAGGGTCTAGTCCAAGTGCTTCCTGCCCACAGAGAAAACCACAGCTTTAGTGGTGGTGCTGCCCATGTTTTCCTTTCAGTCTGTTGCCTCAAACTTGGTTAAAAAGAGAAAACGCAAAGTTACAAGCAAAGACAAAGCAGAAATAAATAAAAAGACAGAAGGTTCATGCATCTTCTCCCTCTCCCTGCTTTACTACCAGAGGCAAGTCCCTCCTTGTAGAGCTGCACTCAGCCAGCTTTCAGAGTTTCAGCAAATTGCCCACCATCCCCCTCACACTGCAGTCTGCTTCTGTCCCTAGGAACCCATTCCCAGCATGGAACCTGTTCCATAACAGATCACAATTGTCTTTTCCTGCCTGTTCCTCAGTACAGTCTATAAGTCTCTGTTTAATGTGGTTTTTTTTTCTCCACTCTTATATCACATTGCAATCCCCAGCCTTCGTAGGTTCAGGGTTTCCCTAGAAAGGGTAAAATGTGGACCATGGAGTTCCACCTTGCCTAGCTGTTCTCTCAGCATGGCAGATATAAGAATATAACCTCCTCCCCCCCAAAAAAAACCCCAAAAAACAACAGTAAAGAAAAAAACCCTGCCTTTCATGTTGTTGCAAGGCACAGAGTCAAAAGGGTTCATGACCCATGATTAAGAATAATATTGTTGAAAATGCTAAGTACGTCTGAATATTTGGACACATTTAAAGGTCACATTTTAAAATGCACTTTTGAGAAGATAGAAGGTCTATAACATCTACTGCTGCCATGAATGCACATGTAATCAAGATGTTTTTCTGAGAAAAACAAAAATTCTGGGTAGTCACATACACACTGTAGTAGTGAGCTGGACTTTATCAGTGGTCTGTACTCTCTCCTCTCTGTCTCTCCATCCCACCCCACTGTTTGGTTTCTTTTTTCTATACAAAGAGTTTTTCCAAATGCCCACATCATGGCTGAGAGTAACCAACTAAAACCTAAGAGCCTGAGAACAGTCTGCAGTGTACAAAAACTTTCATGTGTGGTTTTTTGTTTTTTTTTTACTTCATCCAAGCCAAAACACTGACCAGGCTCAGTGAGATCACCTGAAATCACAGAACATCTGCCTGGCTTTGGCAATGCATATACACTATGCTAACTAATGAGACGGACAAGACAAAGCATGCTTCATTTTAGTGCCTATGTAAATTGCAAGACTTAAATCCTCTTATGTTTTATGTGACACTTTTGCAGAACACTTTGGAGTGTAAAGGATATTGAAATGCATTTTCTATCTGTAGAATACATATCTCCTATCAAAGCATGAACCGATATTAAATTAATCAGGACAGATCATTTGTTCCTTTCCAATCACTGCAATGACCCAGCGCAGCACACTCCCCAGGAGAAAGTCCTGCTACACATCAGAACTATCAAAACTGAAGAGAAGAGCTGTTCACTCTACTACTACCCAATGAACCAGGCCTTTTTTTGTGGAACTATGGGTCAGAGCAATGTGGAGTACTTAAAACACCTTCAGCACCAACTTAATAATTAGATTTACTTACTTGAGGAAGATGCATAACAGAGAAGACCATGGTCATCCTCAGGACCATAGTAGTCTTTCATTCCATAGCAGTTAGAACTTGGAAAAACATTACTCATCTTAAAACATGAAACTCTCAGTGGAATATATTTCAGAAGTCTAAACGTTATGATCTTATCTAATATTCTCTCTATTTTAAGTATCTCTATTTAGTATGTCACCTTAAACTCTATTCATAGGATATGTCACTAGCATTGCTAATTTTGAGTCTCTCTTCCATATAATGACTGCTTTCAAAGATGTTTCCACTTGCTTGCATTTTTCCAGTTGGCACCACATCTCATTTCACACCCTTACCTCTAACTTCTCCTTTTTTTTTTGGTTGGTTTTATTGGTTTGGTTTTTTTTGTTTGTTTGTTTGATTGTTTGGGGTTTTTTGGGGGTTTTTTTGGGGGTTTTTTTGCTATGATACCATGGTGATACAGAGATTAAAAACAAAGATAAATCATTCTCATTCTCTCTCTCTGAAACACTTTGTACTTTGGCATACCTATGGATGTAACGAAATATTTTATTGCTTTTTCTTGTGCTGTACAACCAATAAAGTTGCTATTAAGTAAGACATGATCTAATGGTTCAATAATACACTGACCACTTTCTCAGAACTCACTTCTCTGGATCCTTTTAATTCCATATAATTGGAGTTATAAAATATGATACCTAATCTCTAATTCTGACATGGAACTAAATCATGCTACATTTGCTATTACGAGTTCTTACTACGAAAACACAGAATTATTATGTATTTAAATATACTTGATTACTTTTCCATAGAAAATGGGCATACCAAGATAAAAATGAGTGTGTTTGGGAACAAATTATCCACTCTATCACTCTGTCACAAAGTCCACATTTTATAATTTTAAAGACTAATATAATACCCTTACTCAGCAAATTATTTGACTATATGTTTAAAGTGCTTTGCTGACTCTTAACTACGCTTAACACTTGTTTCTATGTTTCAACATAATGACTTATAGACCACCTCCTCCTACACCCAGTGCCTTACAGAGTGGCAAGTGGTAGTACAACTTAGCAAATAAATCCTTTGAACCATTCAGGTGTTACTGGTGTAATTCTGGGTCATGTTTCAGTGTCCTTGGAATATTACAGCATTAGGCATATGTTACATATAGACATAAACTGTTGAAAAGTAAAAAAAGAGCTGATGTTGCAAAGCATTTCACCCTCCAAACAGCATTACAAACAACATTCTCTAGAGGAAACAAACGAAACAGAGTTGAATGTAATACCTACATTGTGGAAACCAATTTTCCTGAATTTGTGAGGACAGAATAATAGAATGGCCTGGAATGTAATATGCCTTAAAGACCACCTATTTCCAATCCCCTTGCTGTGGCAGGAACACCTTAGTAAACACAGAAGTGTTAAGGACCTCCTATAAGTTGGCCAAAAATAGTCAGAACTTAAACAGAGACCATAAAGAACATATCCAATTAAGTACACTGGCTATTGTGTATATACTGCTACTCTGGTGAATCTTATCACTTCTGAAATGCAGAAGACAATGAGGGTGATTGCTTGGCTTGGACAGGGTATACACACTAATGACAGCTTTATAGCTTTGCATGTGCTTATAAAACTTGAATGAAAACTTTTACTTCCCTTCCAAAAAAGTATCTCCCTTTGTTGACATATGGCTCTTCTGTGTCTGAGATACAGTTGTTACATCCTGACAACTTGCCTGAATGGTTTTTTATGATCACTCTTAATTGTAATTGGCTCTTTTAAGACTAAGCCACAGTCTGAAATGAAATGGGAATTTTAAACTAATCTCTCATGGCTAGAATGAGTAAAAAAAATAATTCATTTCAAGGCAGATGGATGATGAAGAGAAATTTGTTCTGGCCTGATCCTATAAGCACTGGTATCTGTAAGCAGACCTTATGAAACCACTAAAGCATATGAGAACTGAGATGTTGGTGACATGGAGACAAATGTACACAATGTACCCAGCACTTGTTACATGTTTTGAGGAGAGGAGGAGAGAGAGAAAAGTTGTTCAACAGGTAAGTGCTTTTGCCTCCCATATTTATGAATTTCCCAGCATTAATTAAGAGTTTTCTAGATACAATAAAAGCACATTGCCACAGTGTATGGTTGACCATGTATCTCACCATGTTGAGATGATATCTAAGAGAAGCGTAAGCTATCCCATTTAAAAGAATATATTTGGAGGAAAAAGATTTAAAATAATTGTTTTAATGTGTAGGATGTTGAAAAAACCTTCCTTATCAGTGGCTACTGAAGGATTTGTAGCATCTATGACTATAGTACTAATTGCTGACAGAGCTGGGCTTCATAAGATACATTAGTAGCCATGCACAGGAAAACACAATCAGAAATGCTTCTGTACTGGACTGAAAACCTGGAAAGCCAAGACTGAGAAGAAATCTCAGACTCTGCTCTGTTTATACAGCATTTAACTAAAAAAAAAAAAAAAAATCTCTGCTTAAGGCATGAGGTGATAATTCTTAATCAAAGTTTGACTTTAGGGCACAGCACTCTCCTTCAACACTTTCTTTTATTGGTCACTAAAGCCCAGTAATTGTTTTACTCAAGTGAAGATCTATCCCTCTATGGCAGACAAACAGACCTAACATAATGTTACAAACACAAATTGGAGTAAAGAAAAGAGGTATGTAGGATTAGACTAAATAAGTAGCCCACAGTAACATTTTGTTGCATTTAGAAAATGAGACTAGTGATTACATTTTGAGAGGCAGATTAGAGAAAAATCAGATAGAAGAAATCTTCTAGCTCAGAGGCACAGGATTTTGGACATTGGTTCATTTTTTAGAGTTAAGACTGAGCTGTTTCACATGTAAAGAAGGACTCAAATTCAGTCTTATAAAGCTACATTTGGTTGGAAATTTGTTTCCTAGAACAGACAGATGCTGATTAGTACCTCTGGATCCCACTTTCCTTCTGCTCAACAGTACATGGCTGCTTCCATAGGAGGGTTGCAGCCCAGCCATACAATGGCCTGGCAGCCTGGCAGGGAATTCAGGAGCTCTGGATACAAGCCCCTCAAGAGCAGATATCAAGACTTAAAAATTGTGTCCCATGCCACTAGATCCTTCTGAATGGAGGATGAAAAAACAGTGGGGATTGACATCAACAATAGATTCCTAATGACACTTCTGCTCCATCAGAAGCTACTTCATACAAAAGGGCATAACTCCTGGATAAAAAATGGATTATGCCATCTTCCATTTCCTATTGGCCCCATCGTATTCACAGAGTTATAGACTAGTTTTGTACTGCTTCTGGAAGGAGTATTCTTGCAGTGAAGTTCTTGCCCTATCCCTCTCTTCGGGACTTTCTCTGTAAGTCAAAGTAAGTGCATATTACACCAAACAAGACAAGTTTCTAGGTGGACATTTTTAATTTGGTTTCAGACTTGCTTGTTTTGATTTATCTAGAATGTATTCTCTATGGATCTAGGCTTTTGAGAATTTATAGCGTAGCCTGGAAATATTAATAGAAGTCTTTGGAAAATCAGCCAAAGAGACTGACTAAAGAGATCTACACAAGCAGCATTCATGTAGTTTAAAATCATATGGAATGTATACAGAAAACACAGTAGCTTTACAGGTATTACATAGGCTACAAACACAACCTTTAGTAAATCATTTTTCTAGATTTGATTTCAAAACAAGAATATACATCTACCCTTTCAGTCTGAGGTCAATGCATCTGAAGCTTTCTATAAAAAATAATAACAACAACAATAACAAGAACAACCACCACCATAATGAAGTTTTGTTCACGTTTTAGAATTTGGTCCCAGAAAATATCCCAGGAAAGAACAATGAGGATCAGTGATTTAATGGAATGACACATCCAACTACTGAATTTTTCTGTTTGCATTTCTCACAGGGTTTCCTGTAAGATTGAATTCAACTGGAATTGAACTACAATATATGGAATTACTTACTGTGCAAAGTGTCTCAAATGTCTTTTCGGAGACAAAGGATCCATCAAGACCAAAAAGAAAAATAGATGCATAAGAAAGCATCCCTCCAAGGATAATAAGGTTGTTCATGTAGGGGCTGGACATCTTTATTAGTCTATGGACAAAAGGTGATAGTGCATTAAAGAGGAAAAGATTACTGCTAGGCTACTAGAGCAATAAAGAAGAGTAAAGAAGAGCTTTTTCTAAGCAGGCAAAGAGATAACTCTTCTAGAACTCCATGAAAAGTAAAGGCATGCACAGTATTTGTTGTTTTATAAAGTTTAGCACTGTTTCAGGTTTTTGAATGCTTAGTAAAAAGACCTCATCTTTTACTGATGCATTAATTAGCTAAGGTTAATATTATTAGCAGACAGTCAAACATAAAATAGAAAAATTACACTTTTCAGACAGTATAAAAGCATTTAAATGCAGTCTGTTTTAATGTGACTATGTTACCCAGTGATTTCAATTAAATAGATCTAAAATACCACCTTTCCACAGCTGTACATTTTCCTTACGTATCTGTGTGCATAGATAGATAGATAGATAGATAGATAGATAGATAGATAGATATACGTGACTGGTTCTACAAACATGGCATTAAATATAAAAGAATTTGTGATAGAAGTAACATGAATGTCTTACTTCTGATTTCTGTTTTTGATATTAAAGAACAAGAAAGCACTGGCCATTATCATTCCTAGGATTGTGAGGGCAGACAGGATGCTGTAGAGAGGCAGGGAGATTTTGCGCAGCTCCTCTTGTATAATTGTTTTGTCCTTTGGAGGCTCAAGTCCTAGAATTACAAGAAGAAAAAAAAAGGCTAAAGCTCCACTAGATGTAGAATTTCTGCAAGAAACTTTGCCTCACCTAAGTACTACACCTTGAATTAGCACACTTAGCAACTGTGAACCACATCAGTAGCTGAAATCATTGACTTTGACAGACATATGTTAGTCACACTGATTGACATGAAGATTTGCATTTCTGGAGCAGGTAAATATCCTCTTTGGAAGAAAAGACACAACCAAACCCCAGTGCAGAACCACATACATGCTAACTAGCCTCATTTTAAAGTAAATAAACACTAAAATGCATACTTTGAGTGTAAATTTTACCAGGAGGTTATGCTTTTCTGAAACAATTGACAGAGCAATGAGTAGAAACAGAAAGCATAATTTCTGTGCCCACTGTCATTGCCAGAGCAAATTCAAACAGCCTGGCTGGAGATCTTAGTGTAGCATTGCTGGGACAAGGATTGATGGCCCTGGGGCTGAAATGTGGCCTTGGGCTGTGGGCATGGTGGGGGAAGCCCTGGGAGGAGGGAAGGGAGAGTTGTTGGTGCCCTCAGGATTCTACAGAAGGAAAAAATAGGGGAAAATGGATACCAAAAGTTTTATAGGGACAGATCCACTTTGCAGATGTGGATTTGAATGTCTGAACTTAGAAACTATGTTTAATGTTGTGTACTTCATCAACAGTCAGCTCCAACTAATTAAAGGCTTCTCAGTTTAATGAGGAGAATCACTTTCTGACAACTGCAATAAAGCTCTGCATCCCTGACTTCCCACACTCCATTTCACCTGCTTACTAATTTTTTCCTTGGTGCAAAAGATTGGCAAAATACCTTTTGCATCACTGTCTTCCTCCAGAAACAGATTTGTGTGCCCTACAGTTCCCGAGCCTGTCCTTTTGCACCGGCTCTCCCATGGGGCTGCAAGGGCCACAGGGCTGAGCAGCTCCTTTGACAGCACGGCTGCAGAAGCGGAGCTGTGAGAACCTGACTGGCAGCTGCCGTGGATAAATTTTACATCCACTCTTCTGCCTTGCACCTAAAAGAATATTCAGGTATTTGCACAGTAAAATAGCCTCACCTTTAAGAGTTAAGTTGAAACTATTCAGACCATGGAAATTTGCTATTCTTTGGTCTTTATGCCCAACTTTTCAGGAAAAAAAAAATTCCTTTAGGAAATTACAAAAAAGTGGCAGTGAAGGGACCATTTGTTGATTTAATATTAGAGAAAAGTACCTGAGATTTTCCTCTTTCCCTCCACATTGCATATATTTACAGTCCCTGGCAATTCATAAAATTAGACAAGTAACAAGACAAAGAACTAATAAGACACATGCCTGATTTAAAAGAACTAACACTAAAAAATAAAACTTCACCTTACTGTTTCTACACTCTACAGAGTATATTGATGGTTTGTATTTATTAAATATAAACAGTGAGTCCACAAAATTTATTTTCTTGTTTGTGCACTGGTGATTCAAACCTGTTGATTCCTGTTGCTGTGGAATTTTATGCAATGGTTTAAACAGGAACATTTTTACTACTCCCTACTTCAAATATTTAGTTACTAGGCTTCTTATATTGACTGGAAGTCAGTGTCCTCCGCATTGAACCTTCCCAATGAAGAGCTAAGATGAGTCAAAGAAAAAGATTCACTGTGGGTCACATAATACATCTTAATATGTATATGACAGGTTATGGGTGGAAGGACCACCTTCAGATGTGGTCAGATCAAGACCTAGAAGTCTTGTCCTGAAAAAAGACTGTACAGAGACTTTTCCCTATTATATATTTTCCATAAAGGCAAGATGTCTCTTGTATCTTGATTCATACTTCATATATTCTCTGGAAATTAATGGCTCTGAATCAGTATTAAACTACATCATTAGTTCCTCCTTGCGGCAAAAATAATCTGCTGGGTCCCAGACTTCGGTAACTGGGACAAATTCTGCACTCTTCATTTCCAAAGCCTCATTCACCAGAGACACGTGAGAAGTTTATCTGTGCTCTTTTAAGCCCAGCAAGGGATATCAGAAGGAAAGGTGGAAAGCTCCAGACAGAATAATAGTCATGAATTAGATCACTGTGGTGAAACTCCACCCATGCTCATGAAAACCTTGGGTGTTGGGACATTGGAGAAAGGTGTAGTAGAGTACAACAGTACAACAGCTTGATACTCATCCACCTTACAACTCTCAGGGGAAAACCACACAGAACTCACAAAGGCAACTTCACTTTCTCTCACTGAACTCCACCATAGCAGAGCTTAAGATTAAATCTTAAAAATTTGCTTTGAAAATAATGTATGTGCCTATATTCAACAGGAGACACCCTTAAAACTCATTTCAGCTCACACCTGGCTGCCATGACCATGGGCTCTGAAAAACATGGGTATGCCTGCACTCCAGCTGCTAGAAGGCTGAGGAAGTCCCCATGTTTGGAGCAGCATGGGATGAAAATGGCAGGAAGATGCAGCAAGAAAAGCTCCATGTCTGCTGTGGACCTTTGGAGTGCTGCTGGTCTGAAAACCCTCTCTGGCCACAGGCCATGTTAAAGTCAGCCTCGGTATTTTGAAAACCTATCTTGGAACTACCTAACAGACACCTCCCAAAGAAAAACAACTACCTCCTTCTCATGTCCGCAAACACTGGAACCTGAGAGCACCCCTCAGGTGAGATGAACTGGGGGGAAAAGGAAATGGGGGTGACATTGAACATTATCAATTGGTGAAGAACCTGCTTCTTGATATATCAAAGAACATTTGTATACAAATATAAATTTGATTTTGCCCTAACATTGGAATAAAAAACCAAGTATATGATATCAAAACACTTCAATTTTCTGTTCAGAATGTTATTTTTAAAGCATTTTTCCCTTTTACTTTCTCCAGTGTCACAGAATTTGATGTTAAAAATCCTAAAACAGTTTTTAAGAGCACACAGTCTTACAAACTACATACAGCAATTCATGTCACTCCTGTACCTCTTTCCAGTTTTGTCTCCTACCTTGGAACCTGATGCTGTTGTTGATTATTACCAATTTGTCATCCACAGCATTGTATTCTCCCACCTTTACTTCCTTTTGTTCTGCAGAGAAACAAACAAGAGTGATTGTTTATGGCAGTTCACATGTTCTCAATTATTTAACCAATTTTTTTCTTTTTTGACAGTATGTCAAAAGGAAAAGAAATATGAAAGAATAGGGCATGAATAATTAAATCATAATTCCAGACAGCTAACATCATTAAAAGAAACATTTCTGGTTCTTGAAAGAAATGTAAAGCATTTTTAAGAACTCATTTACATAATCAGGAAACCGTTATTGGACACAGTCATCTCCAGCTTTTAGATCACACAGTTTCTTACTGGCTCCCACTATGCAGGACATTTTTACTGGGAGAACAAACACAGCTAAATCACACATTCCCCTCCCATTTAAACAATTAGGACATCTTGCTTTGTGAAGTATTTCCCGGGAGAGTCATGGGGCAGGCTCCAGCCCGTATGGAGCAGACTGGCTAGTTAGCAGATATGCTGGGAATCAAATCTCTTACTCTGACTGGGAATTAGCGACTCATTAGTACCCTGACTGCAAAACGTACTGTGTTATATAATTAAAACCAATGCACATTTGAGTTAAAATTTTACAGTTAGTCTCATCTGGTATTTTGGGACTGTCATCACATCTATGGAGTATTCTTGTACCTAACAGAATAGAGTATGCAGATAGAGGAATCTGTTTGTTTGCTGCCTTGGCCACTGTACCTGGAACTCTGGCGTGCATTTATCCCACACTTCCGGTAACATCTGGCACCAATTATTTTCTGCTATTTTTGTCGAGATTTTGGTATGGCTTAGAAGTGCAGGAGCTTACTGAATTATCATTTTTACACTAAAACTTTTACATTTTGATGAGACTTACAAACCACAGGCCAATTGGCTAAAGATTTCTTTGAAGAGCTGGCTCAGCAGAGACAAAAATTTCCTTTCAGGCCTCTCTGTCTGGGCAGGCACAACCCAATTTACATTTAAATTCCCAGTTCGTGACCCTATTTGTGACACTGATTTTGGGAGCTGATGATCTTGAGCTAGATGGCAAATTTGGAAAGACTGTATTTCACCCAACAGCTCTACATTAACTTTTTCTCCTTTCTCACTCAAAGCGATTTTGCCTGTTCAGCTCTGCTGAATAGAGCAGCTAGCTCCATTTTAGTAAAGTCTACAGTCTGACTAATACTAATCTGAGAGCCCACAGGAGGCAAAAGTTTCCTTAACATAAACCACTATTTTTACTGTTATGTTTTCATATATACTGTTATGTTTTTAGAACTGTCTACAACAAATTGTAGACTGGGCTGCAAATCTGGCAGATGGTCCTAGACATTTATTAAACGAACATCAAGAGCTGGAGTTTGCAGTTCTGAAGACTTATTTGCCTTTCCCATGAGCATGACCCACTCAGATGGACCTAAAACTAGTTTGGAATAAAAGCAAAATCACCTGGTGTCCATCAGCAGTTTCAGAAAGCCCATCCACATGGCATCACATACTCTTAGGAATGAATATAAGTTTATAATTTCTGTCACAGAATGAACATTTACTGTGAAATAGATACATGAATCAATTCCTGACAATCTTAAACAGTAAAATATTCCCAGTAGCCATCTAAAAGCTAAAATGGTTAATGCTAAAACCAGAACCAATCTGCTTCCATTTGTATTTCTAGCATGACAGCTGTTACCTGCAGATCTAAAACATCAAAACACAACCTAGAAAGAAGAGAGAAAAGCATCAGGATGCATATCGATATATAGTGGGCATATTAGATACCAGATAGTCCACAGCATCTCCTGACAGCAAAAGGGGATGACACACACCTTGGTGTAGGTCTAGCCCCAGCTTCAGAGCAAAGCCTCATAGCTCTGACAAGCATGGAAGGGAAATGAATAATTGCCCTGCAACCATTTCTGTATGGAGAGTACTGGGACTAGATGAGATGTGGGAAGCACATAACAGGTGGAGAAACGTACACAAAAAAAACATACAGAAAAAAAAATCTAAATCTGTTGTCTGATTAAGTACAGCAATTAAGGACGTTTTTCTGTGATTATTTCATGTGACAGACGACGCCATTTCTTTTCGACATTCATAAATTCTTACACGGTTTCCTTTACTGGTGAAGTAACACTGGGAATGTGCCTATCCTATAACCAGCTACCAGGAGCTAGCTCTTGTAGGAATGGAGCTCAGTATTTGGAGAAACAAGCTGCCACAGAAGCCTGAAGAGCAAGATTTTTGGACTTGGAAACCCAAGAATGTGGAGAAAAAAATCCCAGTATTTAATACCAGGAAACCACATGCCTTGTCCCTTACCAACAGGAAAGGACAGTTCATAGAGGACATGCCACACTTTATTGAAGTCAAGAAAAGCCATAAAGATATTTGATATCTTAAGGTAGTGACAACAGTGGAAATTAATCTCTGAGGGAAATAAAACATACTTTTATTGAGAGGAAGGATATACTATCCATTTTATAGTGTGATTACAGGGGTGCTGAGGGGGAGACACAAAAAATGTGTTTTGTGATCTTTTGTTCTCCCACCAAGGACAACTACAGATGCTGGTTTTGCAGATCCCTAAGTGCTGATCAGCAAAAAAGCCAATTCCAAATATTAATTAAAGGAGGCAAAGAGACAGGACTACAGGACTGTGGAACTTTTCTCTCTTGCACAGGTCAATACAGATAAGGACGGAACTGCAGGCTCACTTTTCTATATGCCATTCCCTTCAGTTTCCTTTGGAAATTCTGAATTATTGAAGTTAGTATAGTATTTGTATAATGTAGCTCATATCTGTCAAAACCTCTGAGTGTTCAACAACAAAAGGACAGGAGAGAGTAGAACTCCTTCAAAGAAGCACACCAACAAAGTGCTTTTCAGAATATTCAGAATATGATGTTGGCTTCTTTCTGTAGTGCTTCTATTATTTTTTAACTAGATCATTTCATAATCATAATCGAGATATTGTACTGAAGCTCACATTAAAATGCAGAAGAAAAATATGAGGGAAAATGTACTGGGGTTGTGAGATAATTTTTGTCACTACCATGACAGGAGCAGAGAAATTTCAGCACTTGAATCTGAAGCTGTTCCTTCACAGAGGGACAAAAAAGTACAAAAACTAACCAACCCAGATAAAACTGCCCCACAAAATGTGACTGTAAATTATGCCTATAATTCTCACAGAATTATAAACAATCCTTGTTGTTAATTAATTTTCACAGAATAGATTACTTGTATGGCCAAGATGAAAGCCTTCCTCCAACAAAATACTCTTAAAGGTATATTGAAAGATTTTTCTCTACATATTTTATTACGGAGTTTTATGGCCCACTTTAAGCAACTCCACACAAATTGACTCACTATCTCTTAATTAATTAGCTCACATTTCACAAAGTTAGTACAGAGGATTTTCAAGAGCATATCAGGTAGTTACATGCTCTTGTTGAATAATAGCAAAAAAACATCTTGCAACTGATATCATCTGAATAAAACAAACTTACCAAAATTCACAGCAGTATTATGATTGCCAGTCTGTTATCCACTTACACTGAAAATTTCCAGATGACTATGTGTAGTTTCAGTTCCTTTCACTATATTTCATAATTTCTATTTTCAACACATTTTGCAAATGTACTTATTCACACATCATGAAGACAGCTTCTACTGAGAGTGTTTAAGGATGAGAGAAATGCACTTGCAATGCATAAGAGATGGGCCAGATGGATTTCCTTTATTTTCCTCTATGTAGACAATGCTGTCTAGCTTTCATCGACACTGTATCTAAAGCTAATAGCACCCTCAGTTATGTCAGTCTGACTGCAAATAACCCTCACAGTGATGCAGTTAAGTCAACATAAAAATGTTTATACCAGTAAAATTTATGCTTATAAAGGCCCCATAAACCACCATATCCTAAGTTCAGAAAATATGTATATTGATATGAATATCGTGTATATCCATTCATGAACTCCTATATGCCTTTTTTGATATACTCATGTAAAAACTATGTCTATGCTACCATAAAGCCAAATTACATGTCTGTGTAACACCATTGCAGTGCCCAAACCACATGGCTCCATATGAAGACTAAGGATTTCAAAGCTCACAGTAGATTACCATAGCTTGACACTACTAAGAACACTGTTATGTCACTGCAGCTCTTTATAAACTTAGGGTTCCATGTAAACTATAAAGAGAAATGTGAGCAAGTGATGAGTATTCACTTTCCAACAAATATGAAATAAATTTTAAAGCAAATTTAATAAACCTAGCATGGACTATTCTCCAGATAACTAAGGGTCACAGAGGTTTCTCATCTAGAGAACACAGGCTATGCTTGATTTAGAATCAGCAGAAAAAAAAATAACATTACATATAGCTGAAAGCCTAAAAAATACCTAGGTCTTAGTTTGCTCTGAAAAAACAAGGTGCTGCCTCCATGACTCCTCCCTGAAAAGTTTTTCAAATTTTTTTTTATATAGCCTCTTCTGATTCTCCACACAGTAAATGATGCAGTCCCTTAAACCTTCCTGTGACATCAGTTTGACAATCCCTTCTCCCATTGCCTTCCAGATGCCCCTTTTGCTTCATTATCCTAATTCAGTGGGAGTGATTAGATGCTTAGTCTTTTAGAAAATCTTGCTGCATAATCAGCACTCAGCAGCCTGTCTCAGGAACCAATATTATTAAACCTTGTCCTACAACAGAACCACTTATTTTCTGAGCATTACTCCTTATTCATGCATCACAGCTCAACAGGACTGCTGGCAGCTATAGGGAATACTTAGTCATCAGATCTCAGAAGAATATTGGAACAGTGTTTGCCAACAGGTGAAACCAAGCATGGTGCACATGCACCTGAAATACTTGAAGATGAGAATGGCTCTAAAATTTGGAAAGATTTTCTGGTAGTTTCAGCTGGGGTAAAGTTAATTTTCTTCACAGTGGCTAGTACAGTATTTTGGATTTGTGATGGACACAGGGCTGATAATACAGAGATGTTTTTGTTCCTGCTGAGCAGGGCTAACACAGAGCCAAGGCTTTTCTGCTTGTCATACTGTCACATTGGCAAGGGGCTGGAGGTGAACGGGAGGCTGGGATGAGACACAGCTGGGACAGGTGATCTCAACTGACCAAAGGGATATTTCAGGCCATATGACCTCATGCTCAGTTTATAAAGTGGGGAAAGAAGGAAGAAGGAGGGTAAGGGTTATGTGGGATGGGGCCATGCTCTCCTGGGGATGGCTGAACAGCTGCCTCCCCATGGGAAGAGGTGAATGAATTCCTTGTTTTGCTTTGCTTGTGTGCATGGCTTCTGCTTTTCCTATCAAACTGTCTTTATGTCAGTCCCTGAGTTCTATCCTTTTACCCTGCCGATTCTCTCCCCAGTCCTGCTGGTGGAGGAGTGACCAAGTGGCTCTGTGGAGCTTGGCTGCTGACTTGGGTTTAATCTCAAATTTCATATCAATTATCTAGATATTAAAACTCATAATACTGCACAAGTACTCACACTTTCAAAGACACGTCTGACCTCTCTTAAAGCTCACCATTAGCAATCTATTGGTAACTCATTGATAGGTTCAGTCCAGAGAAAGAGTGAAGGGTGCTCTGACACATTACATTATGGTGTCCTGAGGCTTGTCTCTCTCCAATTTAGCTTCTGCTCACACTGCCTTTAAGAGAATTCACTTTAAGAGTGAATGCTTTTCTTTAACACTTTACACTGCCAGTCACCTAGCAATCATTTGTCACTGACAGGTCTTAGGTCTTCTTTCTCATTCCCTCTATTGCCTCCTGGGAAGGCTGCTGAAGAGATTATGTGCTGCACTGAGCGACAGCAATCCTGTGGCCAAGAGTGTTCAGAGAGCAAGTCAGGGGTAGAAAGACTGGCCAAACACAAGCTGCGAAAAACTTAAGCTGGAGACTGAAAACTGATGCCAAGCCTGAGAACACTTCCCATATTTCAATAAATCCTGTGCAAATTGCCTGCAAAGTCTCTGCTAACCTGCCCTACCTGTCTCACTCGTTTTGGAAGCTGTTTCATGAAATAACGATCTACCAAATAACTGGAAATGCTTTCTCAAATGCCTTTACAATAAGTGTCAGGAAAGCTAATTTCCTTCAGAATAAATACAGAAACATTTCATGTTGCGGATCATGTAGAAAATCTTTGCAAATGAATGCAATCTTAACTTTCATAATATATCCTTGTCAGACAGGACTGAGAAGCTTTTCAGTTATCCTTATCACATATCAGCAATAACCAACACCAGTTGAAAGTTTCCAATTAAAAAAAAAAGAATCACAATAGAAGCTTATAAATAATGAATGAGCAAAACCTTTTTCATCCACTTTCAGGCAACCATTTCTTTGTTTAAAGACAAAAATGCTGAGATTAAGAATCGAAGTTCAAATAAGGAGGAAAATGTCAGGTCAGATAGAAGATTATTCTTCAGCAGAAGCTGCCAGAAAAGAAAAACTCAAGGAAGGAAAACATATTACCTTTGCAAGGATTTGAATTGCGACAATTTTTACCCTTGTAATTAGAGTTTTAAAATTTGTTTCGCCCTAAGAAATACTACTTTCATCTTTAACTGCTGCATAGCTATTTCTTTCATTTAAAGTTTTATTTATGTGTTTTGTTTATGTGTTTTGTTTATGAAATCCTAGATTTCACTGCTTTGGAAACTTAAATACACAGCATACAGGAAATCTAGAGTTACAAAAGCAGTATATAGAGTAAGTGATAATTGCTCTTCATAGCCAGATCTCTGGCTGTAAATCCTTCAGTCATCCATAAAGCAAAACAGACAGAAAGGTCAAACCAGACAAGGGCCAAGCAGGGTATCCTTAGAGTCAGGATGAAAGCTAAGGAGTCTTAACCCTGGGCGTATTTCACTGAGTTAGTAATGATGTTCTGCCAAAAGGACACAGCAAGCAAGTAAGCAAGTAGCACATAAAATATCATTAAGTAACCTGAACTCATAAAAGAATCTAGTAATTTTGTAGCCCAAGAGGATTTATTCTTCTATAAAAATTTCAAGAATTTTCATTTTTATGAGCTTATAAAAAATATTTTTACTGATTCTTTTTAAGCTTTATTTTCACCTTCCTTATTCTACTTCTGTCTCTTACTTGGTTTGTTAGACTGACTTCTACTTCTGTATAGAAATTTACTAATATAGTTCATATGAATTTAACACCTAAAATATTAGGTATTTATATATTATGTATCAAAGAAAGAGCTACATAATGAAATAAAAAAATAAAGACTGTGTTTAAAAGAATTATTTATTTAAATGTGAATTGTTTACACCATCATTACAGATTTTATCCAGGAAACCGAGAAAGGTAGAAACAAATATAAAGAAATGAAGGCTGATCATCCACGAAGCAAAACAAGGGTTATGATGAAGCAAGTGAACAGAGCTTACATTAATTCTTCTGACTAGAAGCCCCTGTTTCTTAGGATGCTTAATAAAATCCTCAATAGTTTGAAATGTGGCTGTATATGAGATTACATTTTTTCTCGGATTTAATAATTGTAGCATAAAATTTTGACTGGTATCAAACTGCATAACCTGAAATGTATGTCAGTAATTTGAATCAACTCTAGTAAGTTAAAAGATAAAAGGATATATTCAAGGGGATATTGTATGATTATGTTCTAGGATACATGGATGTGCAATAACTGCAACATCTTAGTCTAGCCAAGGGTTCTTCTGTTCTACTGTTCATTGTCCTTTATTATTTGATTAACTTTACAGAAAATGAAAATCCTCATCATTCTGGGAGTTTATTTGCCAAAGTAAATTATTCTTTAAAGTTGAATGGTGTAATTATACATGTCTTCTTTAATATTAATATTTATCTAAATGTAGCACGGCATGCAAAAATGGACATTTATACCATTTATCACTTGGAGTTACTTCTTCCTGGCAGAGTCCAAACCCAGCAGGCTTTTCTTAACTCAGGATTTACGGTGGGAAATAACATTGTACATATAAAACTACAGGCAGCAATCATGAGAAGACATTTGCTCAATTAATAAATGATAAATTCATTGCTTGTTGTGTCATACGCTAGTCCATTTTCTACAGGGGTGTGTGAGGGAATCAGCCAGTGCAAGCTTGGGCAGACTTCCCGGGAGAACTCCCAGGAGGTTCCCAGGTTGGAAAGACCAGGCAGTGACAGGTTTAGACATGGATACTGCTGGACTGCAGAGAATCCCCCCTGGCAGCAGCCCAGGGCCCAGCAGCAGCTCCATCTGCCAAAGTCTCCGTGGGAGAGGGATGAATGAAGGCAGGACCACGCAGGGTGTGGAGGTGCCAGTGGGAGAGGTGGTAGGCACGTTCTCTTGCCTCCTGAACTTGATTTCAGAGCACTGAAATTGGTCAGAGACCGTGAGGCATGACTCAGAATACACTATAACACTGCACTCATTCAAAGGTAAGGGACAGCAAACCATAGGAACTGCAGTGTTTCTAAAACCCATGGTGTTTCTAAAGAAACCCAAGATGACAGAGCATTAGTGTATCCACATCTTTTATCCAAAGAGAATAAATGCAATTATGTGCCTGGTGACCTGGAAACTCAGTCTGAATAGGCACAGTGTGCACTATCAAGATAGTCTGGTGTCGTGGTTTTAAACCAATAACTAAGAAAATTACTTATTTCTTGCTGTGAGATATGGATTAGAACAAGAGCAAAACAGGCATAAAACTTAAAAGGGAAAAAAAAGAAAGTTTATTGACAAACTACAATAAGAACACCAGAATAAACTTCCAGAAAAACCTTTTCATCCCCTGTCTACCCACTATTCCCTTGTTCACATGACAAAAGAGACAAAACCTTTGGAACTTTGATGGTTAAAACAGTCCCAATTCTTGCTACAGTCTTTTCACCAGTCTTTATAGAGAAACAGAAGTTTCTTCCTGTTAATTTATGGAGTTTCTCACAAGAAAAACTATTTTTCTTATAGTTTTCCATTGCTCTAATGTTAGCTGCCCAGAGCTGCTGTTATTAGAGCCCACTCCTCCCATTTTCACATCCCAAGTGTGTATGGGCCATGAGTCTAGGGATGGGATTTTTAAGGATAAGTTATTCAAAGGCAAAAAGTCTTCTTCATCTGTTTCCGTGAGCTTCACCAGAAAACAGTTTTCTCATTGCCTCTCAAGGCTTCAAATCTTCCAGCACTTCACTGTACCATAATTACTCTACTTTTTACTCAAAATTTACACTTTGAACACTCTATTCCTCCCTATATACTGTCATGAATTAAAGGAGCGTTTTCAAGACCTTATTGTCCATTTCCATAGTTTTAACAGAAAGATATTTCAGCTTAATTAAAGCATCTTCTTAATTCTCTACCTTTTCTTTTCTTTCCTGTCACTAGTAGTTTATAAAGTCTCTTTTCATGTTGATCACTCTCTTTTCTCTGTCTGGATAAAAAGATTAATCCGCAAGTCTCATCTGGGAAATGAAAGAGTTAAAATCTTGCCCAGGCTGTTGTAGGTAGTTCTGTGGCCTCGGCCGGTGCAGGAGCTGGAGCCGTCTGCGATGGAAAGTTCCTCATGGCTGCTCTGAAGAGTGTAGGCGCCGCGCCCAGCCCGCTGCAGGCCCAGAGCCCTCTCTCCTTCTTCACTCAGCAGTCTCCAGTGAATCCAGCCACAGCAAAAAACCTGCAGCCGAGCCAGAGATCGGCTCGGCCCGGCCCGGCCGGAGCCCGGAGAAAACCCCCTCCACAGGGCCCGCATCCCCCGGCTGGGAGACGCTGGGCCCAGCCCAGTCCCCGCCCGGCCGCATGGCCTGGGCAGGGAACGGGAGGCCTGGAGCTCTGCCACCCTTCCCAGCCAGGAAACAAAGAGAACCAAGAGAGCTCTGGTTTTACACTTTAAGGTAGGGTTCACAAGTTGATCCCACTTTTCAATGGCCTAAACTGCTGTCAATTCTCAGCAATGACCGATAATTGGTCAGGAGAAAAGACGCCAGGCAGATCCCAGCAACTTAAACTTTCTTAAAGGTAAAGTAACTCCATGACATCTGGCAAAAGAAAGATTTGAGTCATTATCAAATTACCAAATAATCTAACTTTTTTTTTAGTTAAGCAGAAAGTTACTCATGAATTCAAATAAAATCCACCAAGCAATGTCATTTAGAGAAGAAAAAAACTGGGAATAGCACTGCTGTCAGTCTTGTCCGACTTAGCAGGGAAAAGCACACACGCAGCTGAAAAATGCAAGACACCCAAGACAGTGACCTAATCCCAGTTTCCATCTGCTAGCTCAGCATTTAAGCTTTCCATACAAACATGACAGATGATGTGATAGAGGATATCCTGACAG
Organism: Pseudopodoces humilis; assembly: GCF_049639895.1. Classification (NCBI taxonomy): domain Eukaryota; kingdom Metazoa; phylum Chordata; class Aves; order Passeriformes; family Paridae; genus Pseudopodoces; species Pseudopodoces humilis. Next base: position 61,106,371 of record NC_142200.1, read on the forward strand.
GAAAGACACAGTCCCCAGGGACCTGGATGACCCTGATCCAGCCCAGCTACATGCTCTGATTGTATGAGAAAGGAAATGAAGGTGACCTTTTCCTCCTCTGGTATGCCTAATATTCTAGCATTTCATTTGATTTTCTCATGCATGCCCAAAAGAAATATTTTTCTACCACTACCTAAGCCCATTATTTATGTAACTGAAATTCTAAATTCAATGTGTAATATCAATAATTTTTATTTTTTTTTCAGTATACAAAACAAATTTAAAAACCCGCATCAGTTACTTAGAAAGCCTGATGTGGTTACTTGTTCCCAGAGAGGATTTTCTTGTCAGTGTGGTGATGCACAGCACAACAGTTTGGCAGTAGCCCTGGTCTGTGGACAGTTTCAGCTGATCTACACGCAGCTGCTAAGTCTCTGCCACTGTGTTTTTGTTGGCTGCTCAGATGTACAGGAGGAGCTGCACGATGCAGCTCTCCTTCTGAGGGCTGGTTAGCCCTTGCTAATTTAAATGATAACCAAACTTAAGTGTACAACATGACAGAAATAAAAATGTCTCCCAGAGCAGAAGATGACCCAGACCAAAGGATCATGCCAGCAATCACGCCTCCCAGCAAGGTTGTTTTCTCTTCACTTAGCAAGGCATGACTGCTTTCTGGTGATCTCACATCATGCAGGGAAAAAACATAAACTCCATTTTGGCACATTTGGATGCATACCTATGATTATATAATTAGGGCCTTCCCTCACCTTCTGTCAGGGCTGTGTTCCCCCTCTCCTGGCAGGGGAAGGCTCAGCACATGCTGAGCAGCCTCCCAGACGGCTGTGCCTGCTCTGTTCCAGCTGAGAGGCCCTAAACCAAGATGCTCTGGCTTCTTCCTTACCTACTGCATCCTTTAACAGAGTTAAGAGGGTGTTATTTAAAGGTTGTAGTTTCACAGCTACCAAGCCTGAAAACGGAGGAGAGCTGCAGCTGCTGTGCATATTATGTGTGTTAGATCTCAACTACTCATTATGTCCTTGAATAACCATTCCTGCCATTGCACCAGGTGGCCTGTGAAAACACTGTAGCCCAGGAAGAGCATTCTTCCTCATTCAGGGTCAAACACAAAGGCAGAATTCCCACTGTCCTTATCCTAAGATACAAAATAAGGGAGTTGAGGCAGTGCTGAACACATTCACACAAAGCTGACATTTCTATGCTTTTTCCTGTCTAACAATTTGTAGAGTAGCTGACAAATGCAGTTTTGCATCATCCAGGCTAGTTTATTCCAAATACTTTATTCAGGACTTGTAGGGGAATAATTCAGGAAGAACTTTAGAGCAACAAAAAGCCCACTTGAGCTGTAACCTGCAACTACAACTGAACCCTTACTGAGATATTAGGGGAGACTTCAAAGTCCCCCAAGTAGCAATACCCCCCCCCAGATCACTGTTTCAGCTTCTGCTGCTGAGATGAACAAGACAGCTGTACTCAAAGAGCCATTGAAAGCCAGACACTTTGAGACTTTGCAGCTCCAGCCTTCCCTTGACAATCAGCTCCCCATGCAAAAGTCACATGGGATCATAGACTGGATTTCCCTGTCCTCAGGGAGGTACGCTCTGCTCCCATAAGGAACAGGCTTGTCATTGCTACAATTAGGGACTGCGCTCTAGGGAGTGAGAGAACATGTTACACAATGTCAGCATGCCTGTCTAACCCAAGAACTGCATGATTCTTTGAGAAAAGTGTGTGCCTGACTGCAAATTTCAGTGTTTTAGAATCATAGAAAGGGTATTTAAAGATAATCTAGTTCCAACCCCCCTGCCATGAGCAGAGATTCGTTCTACAATTAGTAGAAATTCCTCTTGAAAAGCAATGTTTCTTGTCTGTCTTTGTGATCCCCACGAGGCCACCTGAGTAGTTTGGAAAGTTTGGGTTGGTCACCAGGATGAGGGGTGCTGCGAGACTGTAAACACACGTGTGAGAGACCCAGAGCGTGGGGCACTGGCTGAGGGGAGCAGGTGGTGAGACTGCAAAGCCCCATGACCCAAGCACTGGAAGAGGAGAAAAAATTACCATGCCCCACTCAGTTCTCACAGGCTTTAAGAGACAGATCCAGGAGATGGAACCCACTTGTGAAAGGCTGCTGTCTACAAAATAAGTGGTGGGGTTTCAAACAACAGCATTTGGAATGTTTTGTGTAGCACCCCTGCCCAATGGACCCCTACAAGTATATTTCTCATTTTATGAATTTCCATTTTATGCTTTTTTTTTTTAATGTAAATATATGTGAATTGTATATCAGCATGAGACCAAAGCAGTTTTGAAACATAAGATAATAATGGCCAATTCAGAATTTAGCCCACCCTTATCCATGCCTCACATGTTGATAGAGTTGTTTGACTTCCTCCAGATCCTGCCATGACATTTCAGTAGGAAGAAATCTAGTCTTGAATTACAAAATTTATCACCACTATTATTTCATTATTTTGCATTTTTAAATCTAAAGATGTTAAAACTTATGGGGTTGGGGGAGGGGGGGAACTAAAAAAATAATAATCTTTGCAAAAGAAAACTCATTAAGAAAACTATTTTGGGTTGGTCAGATTTGGGTTTTTTTTTTTTACCTGTAAGATGATCTTATGTTCAAGAAAAAAATCTACTCCAACTGGAACTGGTTAAAAGTCAAAGTTCCAGAGAAATAACTCTTTTTTCCTGCTGCTTCAGCAAACCTCCACTTGTTTTAACCTGTTTTGAGTAATCTCTTTGTACTAATCCACTGGAAAAAAATAAAACAAGGAGGGAAAAGTGATTTCCTTTTGGCACTAATGAGGAACAATGTGTTTTACTAAGAGCAAAGAAATTGGTGTAGAGCACTGAGTAAGACATAAGGAACAGTTTTAAAGTGAAACTCATGGATTTTATCTTTAATGATTGCTTAAAAAAAATTCCCAAAATATGGTATATGTCATTGTTGTGCTGTTTCATTTTAAATTCTGATTTATTTTTCCTTTTATTTCTTCATCTGGATTTTGAATAGCTACAGGAAGTAGACTAACATTAAAGAGAAAAAGCCTCCCATGGAAAGCTTCAGCCATTAAATTATAATTACTCCAAATAATAAAGGATTTAATAATTAATAGAAAGCAGTTATATAATACACCTGACAGACAGCTCTGCAATGAAGTTGTGTGGCACAGCACAACCAGAGCACAAAACTGCTTATGCGTAAGCGGAGCATTGTTTTTGTGTGTAACATTAAATACACTTCTCTGAGTTTCCAGAATTAAAACAGATACTTCAGGCACTAAGAGGAAACAACTGGACAAGACGCTCCTAGTTTGAGAGAATCTATTCTGCTCAGAGAATTGATGGCATACAGCAGCATTGTCCTGCTAGGACAGGATTTATGCCTGTAGGAGTGAAATACAATATAGGGAAAAAATCCTTGCAAAGCCGATTAAAAACTAGAAAAGCAGAAGTATGCATTGTTTTCTCATGTATGAATATTGCAGTATGAGAGCGAGGAATGGTAGAAACTTTTGAAATGGTTTGGAAAAAAAATACTAGATTAACCTCCATAAGATGCACAAAATTTTGGGAAGCTGTTGTAATAAACTGATGTAATTGGTTTTTCATTACAAGTGGGATCAAAAGTCAAAAAACTGTAGTGCTTTAAATGAGAAGGATTAGTGTCTAACTGTTCTAATATATTTTTTTGCCTTTTGCCTAAAACAATGTTAAAATTGTAGGTGAAGGAATCTGGAGATTATTTTGGAATATGAGAGGAAGCAGGATTTTGGAAGCAGGTAATGCTAAAAACAGTTTAAAAATATTTCTAAAAGCTTTTCCCTGAAACTGATAGCAAAGTCTTAGTATAAGCTACATACAAAAGTTAGTTATTGCATTAACTTTATTTTTGATGTCTGTAAGTCAAAACCACAGCGATTAAAGTGTGAGAAGGGGTTTTAAATCTTATTCTAAGTGAGTTAGTACACATCTCAGTTCATATGCATCTGAGTAACTGCTTCCAATCCCTTGATATTTACAGCATTTGATGGAAATTTAAGTCATAGAATGTATCCGGAAGGGAAAAAAAAACCCAAAAAAGGACTGGAACAGAATGATAATCTGTTGATTATCTATCATGAGTTTTATATAGCTACATACTTGACCATAAATATTTAACTATTCAAATTTTAAGAATCTCAGTCCAAAAATTTATTAAAAAAGTACTTAGGCACAAGTTTTGTCTCTTCACTGTCTTATAAACAATTCCTTCTCCAATAGCATGCACAGATTCATGGCAGCTATCAATGCAAGTCAAGTGCTCTTACTGCTTTCCAGTAAAAGATGTAAAAATGTTCTCTTGCTTCTTTGTGTTTTGGGTAGGTACAGAAAAATCTAGCACAAATCTCTTGTTTCTAGATTTAAGTAACGTTGATTTAAGCAAGACCAATGGGATGCAAGACAATAAATGTCAAAACTTATGAGCAAGCAACAGCCAAAAACATATGAAACACAATCTGGAGAAGAAATCACACTTCTTGTGTGAGAGCAGTCCCCGGATCTTCACTTACATATTTGGGAATCTGGTACCCTCAAATTCCAGCTACAATCTTTTCCTTTTTCCTGATGCCGTCCTCATCTCAATGGTCTTAACTATCTGACTTTCTAAGAGGAACAGATATGTCCTGGCCATGGTCCTGGTAGAACCAGTACCACAAAAAAGAAGAGACAACAGAGGGGACAGGAGTTATAGCAGATTTATACTGCAGAACTCTAGCCAAGGTTTGCTTTGGGTTTTAGCCCACCCTGCTTAAATCACTTTTTCACTTAACCAGATCATGTTACTCCTCACTGCAGCAGTACCACGAGTGAGAATCGGGGAAAACACAGCTGCTGAACAGAGCACTGCTTGTGTTGCATCTTCCTCTGTGCTGGCCTAGCTGCAAGAGGAGTGGCTGGCTTCTTTTCAGTCACACCATTGATGGGGAGAGTGCTGCTGTTTGACAGCTCCTCTGTTTTCCATGTGCAGCAGCAACTTGCTTTGCCTTTGCTCTGCTGAACTATTTCTGGCATGCACCAGTTGATATACTCCTAGAAATGGAAAATATTCCATAACTCATATATCCTATTCATGAACTGTTTCTGCAGGTGCTTTTCTACCCTGAGCTGTAAAGGGTAGTATTATCACAATTCATAGGAAAAGCAATTCTCACTTCTGCAACTGGTATTGAGACCATGTCAACCTGCTGCATCACTTGGGTTGTTTCATCCCTGTGCAGAATGCCCCCATTCTTGCAGATTTGGAAGCTGCTCTTTTATTCAAGGGTAGCACATCATGGGTTTTCCGGTATTTCTTGTGTGTGTATGTGGGAGAGACAATGAAGCTACCATGAAAACTACCATGGACTCTTCTGGACTAGCCATTAATGACAGTCCTTTCCTGCTCATATTCCTAACCTGAAAATACTGAATCCTTTTTCAGCTTTGACACAGGTCCCACCCCACCCCTTCAACACACCAAAAATACCTTGCAAGACCAGGAGAACTGACCAGAGAGAGACCAGAGAGCAGAAAGCAGGCGGACACAGGTACAACTACAGGATACTCACAGCTCAGTGGGCAGGTCAGGCAAACATGCTGAGCATGGTGAAAAGTAGCAAAGGTGGTGGGAGGCACAAAGAAATGATGGGAGGACACAGACACAGCTTTGTCACGCTTCATTGCCAGAAGGTATTGCACGCAATGCTGGAGAGACGAGAGCCCTGAGAGACAGCCAGATTATCCTAAATGCTTGCATACCTCCCAAAGAAATATTACGTACAAACCTTTTGACCTATTGCTAAGTGCCCAATCTCATACCTAAGTTTCTTAAAACAACTATTTTGGACACTTCTATACCATTCTGAAGTTTTTCAGCAGAGGTCCAAAGAGAGAGTTACAGGTATCATTCTGCTAGGTCCAGTTCAAAAGTGGAGATTCATCAACAGAACAGAAATAACTACTGAGACTTTTGTTTATAAACTGTCCTTCTGAGTTTCCTGGTTTTGCATATGAAAATGAAATAATGAACAAAGAGAAAATATACATGCCACTGCATTTTTTGATAATGTATGATTTTTTTATTTTTTTTTTTAATTTGGGACATGATGTTCTCAGATGTACTGTTTTCACTTCTTTCAGTGGGGCTTTCCATGTCTTAGGAGATTTTTACAGGACATGCTGTAAAACCTCAGTGGATGAAAGATAATTGCACTCAACTGGAAACAAAAGGTATATCTATCATGATCTAGCATTGTCTCTTTCCTTCAATAGCTGATACTGGTTTTGTGAAAACCCACTCACTGACTTTAGTAAGAGAAACTGGGTAAATGTGTTTTGAAGAGGTCCAATTTCCTGCTCCTCTTTTCTAACAAAAGCCTCCTTTACACCCCATACAAACCTTTCATTGAGCTTAAACATAAAATTACCTGCTCTCTGATACCCAGTAATATGTTTCTAAATCATCTAATTCCCATCTGCTTGAAAATAAAAATTATTCTATACCTTGACCTAGCCTAGAGTATAATTTAACAATCAAGAACACACTATACACATAATTTGAAGTGGTGATAAACCATCTGAATTTCTCTGCTTCCTGCATGAGACATTTTCTTAGAGGAATCTGTGTATGACTGATTTAATTCTACCTCAGAAAGAAAACAGGCCTCCTGAAAATAAAGTTGAACAGAATTACCTCAACAAATTTTTTTTAGAGCATGCCAGATAAGATAATATTTTTCTAAAATTATATTACTGCAGCTTTTATAGCAATCATAAATAAAACAAAATTTTAAAGCCAGTTTTAAAAAGACTGTCTTCAAATTAAATTACGATTTTTGTCAGTATTTAATTTTTGGTGGAAACAAATAATGAAGTAATGAAATCAACTTATAGGTTTCAATGTTGCATAAATTATTTTTTCTTACTACAAATAAATTATCTTGCAACTTCATTTAATATTTTACCCTAACAATTTTATAACTTAACTTAATAATTTATCCTTACATGGATTCAAAACCAACAAATGCAAAATATAACTTCTGAAATATTTAACATCTTTCCCAGATGTTAAACAGGATTACAACACATATCAAAATTCAGTAAATGTTAACAAATATTTTTTAAAAAGAGAAATTTAAAATTATATACTTATAATCAAAGAGCATTTGCTTTTTATTTTTTTTCTGTTTGGTTGGTTGGTTGGTTTGTTTCTCTAGAGGTGTGGTTGTTAAAATATTCAGTGTTGGTAACAAATGTGTTAAGAGGGAGAGACACAGGAATCTCTGCTGAGGTGATTAGATACCAAACTGGCTTTCTGCACCAAATAGGCACAAGGGGACACAGTCAGCCACAGCTCTCCTCCAAGTCTAAGACAACAAGCAATAAGTGAGGTGCCTCAGAGAGCCCACAAAGTGTCCAAAACCCAGGGACGGCACAAACAATTTCTGTGCTTCTAAAATTCAGTCCAGAACTGAGCCCATCAGCCTGAGGTGACACATCCCACAAGACTGCTGAAGACATAAGGCACCACACACAAGAAAGTTGCACTTTTTCACAGGCTGTCGGGTCACCAACTCAGCTACTTTGGTTCAGCCATCATAACAAATATACAAATTATCAGACCATTATCTATGAATAAAATAATCAGCTCAATATTTTGAAGTAAATTGTTATTCCCAACTGGCTTAAAGTCAGCTTAACGGGTGAAAAATTTGGATGAGTATTTCCATTTGCAGTTCACTATACAGAAGGTAAGATGTGCAACAGAGCCTGGTGTTGACAACCTTACTTAGAGCTTCCTGGTTTCTAGATGGTGTACTGTTGGGCTTTCACCTTGCTTTGCATGTACATGAAAACTTTATGCACCAAGGCATTATAAGTTAGGATAGTAAAGTCTTCTTTTTTCCCTTGTCCTACTACAATAAGTCATTCATGGTGATATGTCTACCAATTTTAGGAACTGAGGAGCTAGTCTTCGGATTTGCTGTGTTGTCCAAATTATTGTACTGAGGAGGAATCTAAAATAAATTTAATCTTAATTTACATTACTAAAAGATACAGTTTGGGCTTTTTCAGCTTTCTCAGCAAGGATTCTCGTATTTACAGATCTAATTTTGTTTGATTCATTCCTCAGCAACACCACATTATTTTTGTGAGATCTAAAGCCAGTAAATAATAAGTGTCTCAGCTTGGTTATTTGAATGTTATTATATGGGAAGTGACTGATGATTTTAAACCTACAGAAGAAGCAACTAGGTAGTGTTTCATTTAACTTGTTACTATTGCCACAGTTAATTCCTCCCTTTTACAGCCACTCCACTATTTATTAGTTAGAGGATGGTTTGGTGGGATTCCTCTGTGCAAACTTCAATGGGTATGGTGTATATCACAGCTGCCTTGTCTGGGGTCTCTGTCAAGAAGCTGAGGAAGACAGGCACTTCTTATTGAGTGATTTGCTCGATTTCCTATAGACACGTACCAAAGGATAAAGATTTAGTTTCATTCTGGAACTGCCTGCATCCTTCTTTAAGGTGGTTCAAGACAACTTGCCCAGATGCAAATATCTGGGAAAGTTGTTTGAATTTTCATGGATATCACAAGACACAGGTTTCATCTCCTGAGATGACCTCCTTATAAATAAAAGGTGAAGGAAAACAAACAAAGAACTAATAAATTATTCTCTTCTTACACAATGATTTAGCATATATTGTAGCATAGCTTTGAAAACATTTGAAGGACAAATGTTTGAAAGAAAAGTTTTCAAAAAGGCCACTAAAGGAAACAATTCCTGCTCACAAAAAATAATCCTGTTGTCACTTAAACCTGTACAAATAGAGTGCAGCACATAGAGAAAAAAAACTGAGCTCAGCCAGAGATGACTTCTGTTGCAGTAATATATTTGGGATTAATATTTTTCTTGACATTTCATGTAATTTAAGTAGGTTAAGCTAATTGGTTACCTTTTCCAGTTAATAAAGTAATTCAAAGGTCTATGACTATTCAAATATAAGTTAAGGAATTTCCATTTCTATTTCTACTTGTGTTAGCCAGGAATGATCTTGGCACCAAATTCAAAAACAAACATGGGCATAATTAACAGTGCAGATATATTCTAGATCTGACCCAATACTCTTTTGTCACAAGAAAGAGGAATTTCCCCTAATTCCACTCAGCCTCCTTGATCAGTGACAGGAACATTCCTCTGAGATATATCAAATAATGGTTTAAGTTCCCTCTCAGAAAAATCTGGATTTAGATGAATGTCCCAGCTTCCCGACTGTCATTTTGTTCTTTCTTTGTATGAAATTAATATTTAATTATTGATACATAGCAAAAAAAATAAGCATGAAAGACTTAGAAATTGACTCCAGATATATCTCAGGAGAAGTTCAGTAACTTCAGAATTAAGGAGGTTTTGATGTAAATTCCTTTTCTACAGTGAGTGGAGGATGGAACTAAATCCTGAATCATGCACTTTTTATGTGGGTGGTCTGTCTGCTGCGCATAGGGACATCCTAAGCAGTGTTGAATCTTGTCAGAAAACAATTTGTTCTGAGGTACTAGGGCTTAGATGCAGCTTAGATATGCCACATTTTAGTGTAAGTATGGAGCAGCTGAATGTTGGTGTAAACAAGGGCATGCAGGGGAATAAAGATCAAGCAAACATCTGAGGAACAGCTTGAGGATAAACATTCTTACCACTTAATTGGTAAACTAACTAAAAACACTTTCAATTAAATCCAAAATATTCAGTTTTCAAATTAAAAAAATATATAATATATTAATTAAATTTGGAAGTTCATATTCACCTGGCAAGCACAGTCAATTTGTACATGTGTCAAAACCAAAAAAAAAAAAAAACCCAACCAAAAAACAGCCACAAAAAGCCCCATTCAAAATGACACACGATTAACTGTATAGACACTTTAGCAAGAACCAAATTCTATGTAGACCTTTTTCATTTGTGGTCCTAGAAGAAGGCATTGTAGCAGGCTGTCACACACCTGGTATAACTTCATTTCTTGAAGGAAATAAAGTTTTGTATTTCATATGCCTCGTTTACCCAAATTAAGGTAAATTTCATATACCTTAATTTGGGTACTCAGTATTAACATTGGTTCAGATTATATACTACAAGATCAAAGCAGGCTGTGGATCAATAACTTAGAAATTTAAAAGCTGCTACAGTCATAGGTGAGTATTTAATCCATGTGCAAAATGAGGTCTCTTGCATTGTCTGTTGCTTTACAGGTTTGACTGTGTGAGATGCTGAAAGCTCTGAATGCCCAATCAATTTAACATTTCAGGATGGACTCAGAACTTTGCTGTATCAGTCTCAGAGTTTTCAATGTTACAACTACACTGTCTCCATAAAGCACTGCTTAATTACAGTGCACACACAGCAGTAATTCATCATACCATAAGCTACTGCTGATTAAAAGCTGTAAGCTGGTTTTAAAACCTTGTGCACTCATTATAATCACCAGTAGGGAAGGATTCCCAAAGGCTTGACCCATTTCCAATGTGATTTGACCCAATTCAGTGTGATGCAGCTTCATTTATATTTTATCTGTTGATTGGGTTTTATCCATCTAACAGATCAGCTATCAATTTCAAGGTAACAGCACAACTTATAAAGCCATTCCAGAAGAAAAAGAGAAACGGCTATTGTTCAATTTTATTTGTCCTTGCTTATTCCATCTGGATTAATTATCCACCATCATCTGGCTAGCTTGTTTTGAAAAATGAAACGTGTATGGCCTAACTGTCCTGGAAGCTGCTTCTACTACTTGACCATTACATAGAGTTACCTGATGATTTGGCCAACATGTAATCCAAATAGTCTCCTAAGTCCTTCTCTACCTTCATAACTATGGACCACAGGCAAAAATACCATCATTGAGAATGGCTGCTAAATTGTACTATTGGAATGGAAACTTACCATGCGTACAAGCCAAGAAGCTTTCCTCCTGCTTCAGGCCTTTATGAGACACCCACATCTTTTAGTTTGGGAAATCTCTAGCAATTTCTTGAACAGCAATTAACAAATCTCAGATGAGGACAATTCCCAGAAAACTCATACCATCTGAGAAAAGGGAATACACAGGAGGATAGTCTAGCCAAAACACAAAGGAGTTTACCACTATTCCTGGGACTGATTGCTACTGGCCATCTACAAAGAGTGGAAAATACAGACATGGTGGTGACAGAGGACATTATATGATGCTTATGTCAAATCTGAGATAACAGTATATGCATATCACTATTTTTTAACACAAAAATTAACCAATTGTAAAATTCCTAGCATTTTTATCACAACAAGAATTAAATCTAGTTTTCAAGGTCTAGTTTTTTAACAGCTCTCTGGGAGGATATCAACAAAGATGAATAAAAAAGAGATTGACAAAGGGAAAATTCAGAGAACCCTGAAGACTGTATTTCCTTTCTGTGCATCTTGTGCATTCCCATTTCTGTTTTAATCAAGAAGCTATTTGGAATGCTAAGTGGCAAATAGTTTGATTGAATTGGAGTAACATTATGAAATATTTCAACTCTGCCTTTCCATCCCCATCCTGAGCAATGTGAAGCAGGGACAGAATTTCACTTTCTTGATGCAACACGACTAAAAGCCACTCTATGACATCTTCTCTCACCCAGTTAAAATCTGGTCTGCCAGAACAGACTATTCCAGTTTCCGTATCTGGACCTTGAATGAGTTTACCTCAGCTGCTTGTAACTTTTTCATTGCTAGAGATTTTCAACATTAGTAGTTTTATACTTTAGAATGGAGGGAAAAACTATTTGTGAGATTTTACCTTTGATCCTGTAGTTGCTACTTCTGAGTATTTGGTTTATGACATGCAAATGTAACATTTCACTCCCTTACTCCTGTCTCCCCACTTTTTGCTTGTTTATAAGAGCTGCAATGCCAAGATGAAAGGAAAACAAACAAGAGGAATATATGTAGTCTTAAATAAAGCATAAATATTTCGTCCTAAATTTATCCAAAATGATGAGAATATGAATGTCACCTGGAATGAATGCCTCTTGAATGAGTGTAAATTACAGACAGTCGTGAGATCAATTAATTATATTGTAATGAAGAACACTGATGAGCCACTTTTACACCTGTTCTTTTAATCTATATATTAGTGAGCTGGTGAAAGCGCAAAGCAACAGATGCTGCAAAGGCTTAGAAATCATCTCTTGTCTCCATCCTTTGCATCTGCAGCTTGTAGTTATCTGAAATTCAGGAGAAACACTGCTAAATCTGGGGTTCCAACATGCATAATTTTAATGCAAGCCCAGAGTCCACAGCTGGCATCAGCCCAAAAGCTTGCCCCCATTACCAATGGCTGGTCATGGCTGTGCTGTTTGAGGCAAGAAGGCAGCTCGTAATGACAGAATCACAGAATCATTTAGATTGGGAAAGATCTCCAAGATCACCAAGCCCAACCTTTGACTGATCTCCGCCTTGTCCAGTCACCAAGTGCCAGGTCCAGTCATTTCTTGAATTCCTCATATCTGCCATGAAAGAGGCAGTGCACGTTTCTGTAGGATCTGCTGCCCAGCACCAGGAGGAATGTATGCAGACTGCTAAGGCCCAAAGCTCCTCTTCCTGTACATCTGTCCATGGCCATGGATAGAAAGTCCTGCCAGGGATGCTAGTTGGACTGCTTTGCAGGGTGCATCTTTAGGCAGCAAAAAGAGCCTTTTCATCCAAACACCCTGCCCATGCAAAAGCAGCCAAGGTTTTGCTAAACGGAAGAGCTCCAGGCCAATTAATGCAAATAAATTGAACCTGACAGATCATTTAAGATAAGCTTTTATTCCATTTAGGATCTCATGCTAAGTAAATCTCTACATTAAATTTCACAAGGCAGAGCTGAGAAACTTTGCAATGCTCCTACCTAGACTGTTATTCTTATTTTCTTATTCAGTAAAAGAGCGAAAAAATCATTATCATTATTCTGGCCAGATCTCCTTTGTTAATCACAACAAAGGTCTAAGGGAGAAAAAGCTTGGAAAAATGCTTACATACTCAAATCTTCAGTTATGAAGCCAAGGGAGATGCATTTTTCTGGCTACTCCATCTCAAAAAAAGTTATTTTTTTGCTTTGCTCCATTTGGGATGGGGCATGTCTTGGTTGACTGGGCTGTCAGCTAGGTTCACAGAATCTTGAGATATTGTGAGCTGGAATGGACCCACATGGATCACTGAATCCAGCTCCTAAGTGAACGGCCCATGTGGGGATCAAACCCATGTCCTCGGCATTAATAGCACCATGCTCTGACCAACTGAGCTAATCTTTGGGAAAATCCACTTTGGGTAGCATTTTCAAAATGCTGGAGTGACATAGAAATTAAAATCTGACTCAGTTTCCTTTCCCCTCTAACATTTTATCTTTGGTATTCCTTTTATTTAGTCAGCTTCTTCCATACAAATAGATCATAGAGCACTAAAGAAAAGTAATTTGTTGAATTTTCATTTAAAAAGGATAACTGAAATATGTATTAACAAGGGAAACGGAAGCAGAAGTCCAGCTCAAGCCCAGACAAAGGATGAAATATTTAACTTTTACAACAGTCTATGGCATCAGTAGGACATTCTATATCCAAAGGACACCTGTCTACATATATATGGCTCCTGAGCTCACCGTCTTTTCCAGAACTAATGTTTCTGTAAACACCACTCCTTCCAGAGTCAGTCCACAGTTGGAGTTATGTGCACCACTGATTTTATCTAGCAGAGTGAATCAGATGGGCTAAAGCTACTTGAATCTTTCGGGGATTAAAATAGTTCTAAGGTGCTGAAAAATGAACCTGTAACACACAGGCAATAATCTAGCATTTGGCTACAGGTTATCACTTAGGTTGTCAGCTGAATTTATCAAAGCTGGATATGAGTAGTTAAAAAGCTTTTGGTGATTTATAACTTCTCTACACAGCTGCAGCCTTAAATCCTACTTAACATTTTCTGGGTGTGAAAATTCACAAATGTTTTTTTTTCAAAAAAATTCCATTTTCTTCTCTGAATTCAACAAGCCCTTTGTGCATTTACTGACCTTTGGGATTCACACTTCAGAGACTTTTTCAAGTCTTTTCTTCTGGAGAGGGGAAGCACAGACTAAATACGTGAATAAGTCCCTCATTTTTATCAGGCTGTCTGCCGTTTACTAACACAGCACAACGCAACATTCGCCTGCTGTCACATCAGACTGCTGCAGTCTTGCTCCAAATGTCACATTAGCAGAGTCAGGTTAAAATCACTTTGTGTTACAACACTTTCTGCAATGACCTTTTGAAGGGTCAGAATGACAGTAAAGCTTCACTCCTGTGAAGCTCTGTGAAGGGAACCTCTCATTTTTCTCTGAAACGTGAGAAACACGTGCTTCATTTTCAAGGGGGAGTTGTCAGCTTTTATGAACATGGGACATTCCTGCAATCCACTGAGCTCTCTGTGGCTCCATTCTATAGCCTGTGAGCTACAAGCAGCATTCCAAAAGAGTAAAATTGATTGCCTGAGGACTGGGGTCCCTGTGTATGTCCAACACCTTTTGCTTGAGAAGCGCAGGGGTCTGCTCCCCCTGATGTACTCAACTTTCCATTTTTACACGGGTCAGGGCAACATGTAGGGCAATTTGCTTTACCAGGCCTATAATTTGACCTTTTAAAATGACCAGAATAGGGTATGTGCGTTACTAATTTGGATCCTATAGCATACTTTAATAGAAGCAAGGATCCATCATGACTATATTATAGCTGGGAATGTAGGTTTCCAGGGGAAGAGCTATCCAGCTTGCTCAGTGCAAAATCAGAAGGACTGGAACAGACTGGAATAGGCTGCCCAGGAAGATGGAGGAGTCACCATCCCTGGAAGTCTTCAAGAAATGACATGACCTGGCACTTGGTGTACTTGACAAGGTGGATCAGTCAAAGGTTGCACTTGATGATCTTGGAGGCCTTTTCCAATTTAAAAGAGTCTATAAGTTTAGGGATACCCTTTCAGTGAGGTATTGCTCTTTTCTTCCTCCTTCTCCAAGCTAGTCTTTAGTGGTAGATCCCAGATGATTTGCAGTGGCCAAGCCACTGACAGGGAGACTGTTCCTGTGCTTCCTGTGTCATGTGGGGTTTCTGAGACCACCTAGTGAGTCCAGTCAAGTCCCAGATCTGGTAAAATGAAGTTTAATTGATTATTATACACAAGACATTAACCAGTAAAGACTGTATAGTCTGCCAAGGTCAGGTATGGCCTGGATAGCTCTGAATTAGAGATGCAGAAAGCAGCTCCAGGAGGAAAAATGTGTCCATGGCATAAAGGTTAAACAAAGAGGGGAGGAATGAAGGCAGAACACAGCAAACTATTCAAACAGCTTTGTGCCAGTAGCTGGGGATCATATAAAATAGCACTTAGATTTACGTACAAATGACAGTTCCCTATATCTCTGTCTGACCCTGTTCCCTACAGGAACAGTATTAATTCAATACATTTTTCATTCTGGCAGTAGTTTGAACTAAATCACTACTAAATCATCTGTGGTGGATTCACTTTGTTGCAGGTAGATGTAGTAGATCAATCTAATGAAATAATTTACTTATGAGGAATTCATCCCTTGTCCTCTCTATAATCATTTAAGGAAAAAATTATACATGCGCTCTAGTTGAAGATAACAAATACCAAGATGGATGGAATTTCAAACAGACATTTTTCTCAGCAGTCCACACTCATGTTGTCCCTTTGGTTTCAATTTTTGAAATAGCAACTCAAGAGTAAGAAAAGCATGACCTAGTGCTTTCATTGCAGGGGCAAGAGGACACTAGGGTCCATAATAAGCTTTTAAAAGATGTTTTGCCTAAGTCCAAAATGTATGGGGGGTGGCTGTTGTGGGGCAGTTTGGCTCCCAGACACTATAGTACAAAACTCTGAAAAATGAGTTTATTCTAAGTCAAAATATAAGATTACAAAGGATCGTTACTGACTCTTGGAATAGAGAAATGGAAAGCTACTATTTCCTGAACTGGCATCCCTACTTCATTTCTTTCCAAAAGGAGGGTGGGAAATTCCTGTTGGAGCAAACCATCAAAATTCACTGAAAATAAACAGAGAGATGTTTATCACAGATGTGTAACAAATTTAGTGCAATTCTATTAAATAACACGATTCAAGCCAGAAAATGACACCTGTGTCATTGTGAAGTACTACCAAAGATCAGACATTTAGACAAAATTCAAATGATTTCTCCCAAATCTGTTAATTACATGTGCTCATTTTCTATTACATGGTGACAGAATCAGAATTCTTTAATTTCTGAACCAGGGTCTAGCAATGATATATATCAAAATAGATTAATTTTTAATTCAAAAGTTCAAAAACTAAAATGTCAGCTTAGAGAAATAGGTGCCAATGACGGCATGATCTTCTATGATTTGAAATTAAATAAACATTTGTAATGGCAAAAAAACAAAAAAAAATATTAGGATGAAAAAAAGGGGACTAGTAAATTTGAAAAGCAACTTAGCCTTTCTGTACCCTTAATAAGGAGCTAATACCTGGACTCAAACTGCTTCTGTGCTCTCAAAGTTTTAGTGCAAATGACTATACGAATTCTTCAGCATACAATTCACAACTGCCTTTGGTCACCTACACCGTGAATAAATCCATCTTCACTCTTTTTAAAAAAAATATTCATTTTTCATCTCCCTTATCTGTAAAAGATCAGAGTTGTTTCCTCATAACACCGTGATGATATTGTCTACCATCCCTGAAGTAGCTCCATGAAGGAAATTTTTGTCAAATATACTTTGCTATAAGTTTCCACAGATTCACAGATCTTTTAGACTTTATATGATTATCTTTGTATCTGTAGCCTAAAACAATACAAACTTTAATATGATGGCTTGGTGTACTACTCAACAATACTCTGTTTTGTCTGTTCAAATGGTAATGTCAAATAATAAATCTGTGTCCTTTCAGTGACCTAGATAAACTTCGTTTTCTTCTTTTACATTCATTAAGAATTAAAGTTATTCTATTTCACGGTTCTGTATAACTTGAGGAAATATTTGAACTGCAAGTTAGGGATGATGTCATTGCAATAGACTGAATTCTCTATTAATTACACCAAATTAAATATTTTCCTATAATATATACCAGAATTTCATGGGTTCCTTGTAAGTCTTCTGGATCTTTTTATCCCCATGTAGCGTATTACAAATTTCTCCAAAGCAAAGCATCTCTCTGAGATGTCAAGGGGAGAAATGTGCCAGCACACAGCTCTGCAGAGAGCAGCAGCTCATGGTGGCCCCATAGCCCTCAAGAAAACCTCTGTCTCTCTTCAAAAGACAGCTATGGCTGGGTGGTGACAGAGAGGGACAGCACTGTAGATCACCTGAAACGGAACATCTGAACAAGTTAACTCTAGTGGAAGCAGGATTCTGAATGCCAATTGAAAATATATATATATTTTAAATTTCAGTGAAAGAGAGCTCTGAAGGAAAAAACCTGACAATTCTTTTGGCTTCCTCTTAGACACCATTTCTTTTATACTAATTTCTGTTAACTTTTGGAGCTGGATACTTCAGTCTTTGGTAGAAATTAATTCTTGCAAAATTATTTTCCATTGCTTTTCAACTTTTTTTCTTTGCTGTTACATTTGGATGTTAGTCTTTTTTCTTGGCAATTAAGACATCTCCTAAGACATTTTTTGCACAACATAGTGACAGAGACTTATCAGATCCTGCAAAACACTTTGTGTCTCAGAGTACACTGAATGAACTGAAGGGGAATCCTATGAAAATGACAGCTTCTCCTATAATGCGTGTGCTTGTCCCAGTGATAATTATTTGCATAGCTCAAACCATCTCTCAATGGATGAACCTCTCTGTAAAGCACAGGCACAGAAACACAGTGATAAATAGGTCTTCCCTGCTCCTCACACGTGCCTGGGGGAAGACAATGAATGCAATTCTTCCCAGCAACCTGTGCAACCATGTTCATTGCAGCTTTGGGTGGCACAGAAGGACCCAGCTAGCCTGAAATTATTTGGCTTGAATGCCATGCTGGATAGCTGCAAAGCTGTGGCCTCCCATAGCTGTGCTCCCAATGGAAAGGTTACCCACCAAACCGCTGGTTTTGCCCCTGGGCAGATCTCCAGCTCTCAGTCTGCTCTATGTTATTGTTGCTACACTGCTTGCAGCACAGCAGTTGGCCTGTTTAAACTTATATCAGGTAAAACAAAACAAAACAAAACAAAACAGAACAAAACAAAACAGAACAAAACAAGCTGCCATGACGACCAGCAGCTGCACATCAGTGTCCCCTTCCAGTGTGTCCTCCCTGGCCTCGCAGTTTATATCCACACAATACAGCTTGCTCAAAATGAAGTGACTCAAGTAACTCCCCACGCTTAACCCCATTAATCTGTCTTTGTAAATAATTCCCTAAGACCCCAAACAATTTCTATAGCTCTTGTCTGTCCTTTCTCTAGCTTGACAGCACAAGTACACAACTTGGGTACCTGAATTTTAATGCGCTTTTCCATGTTTATGAAAACAAGCCAAAAGAACACAAACCACAACTCCTAATAAATAATGCCAACAGATTACAAGAGAAATAACTGGCATGAGGGGATACATTGCTGCTGGTAGGTATGAAACAGAACAGAAACTGAACAGGAAAAGTTTCAAAAAAAACCTGACAATAAAAGGGGAAAACAGCTATAAACATATATTAAATATAGTCTCCTTTAGGGTTTCATCTGAAAGAGGACTGTTACAAAGGTGAGTGAAATACTGATAATAAAATTACAGGTGATGTTCAGTGCTAGTGAGGTACAGCATAACATACAAGAGAAAATGAATATCTAGTATACAAATGCAGCTGTAGGTACTAAGCAATTAAGAGCACCCAGTATGAGGCCTTGGACTTACCGTGGCTGTTTCTTTGAAAACATCAGTGCTGTGCACACCAGTGGCCAAAGAGCCAAAAAGAGGATGAATGTGGCAAGAAAAAATATTGTGAAAGCAAGTAAAATAATGCAGAAAAGTCGTTCAGAAATGTGAGTTATGGAGGTGGATGTTTCAGACCTGTGTGTGGCTCTCATCAAGTTCTCACAAAAAAAGAATATCAGGAAAGGCAGAGGCTTATTAGAATTATAGAACAGCTTTTATATGATGAAAAAACTAAATGGATGACAAAGAGTTACATTTCTAAAGAGACTCATTGATAAGAGAGATCTGTAAAACATGAATGATGTGTAAGAAGTAAGACAGTTATTCACTCCTTATCACATCACAAGAAGCAGGATGTGCCCAGTGAAATTCTGAGACAGTCAATTTAGAACAAACAGATGGAAGGGCTTTAATCATTACATGCATAATTTTGTGAAACTCATTGCCAGTAGATGTGTTGAAGGCCGAAAGTATAAATGGGTTCATGAAAGACATGACAAATTGATAGACAATAAATCCACATGCAGCAATTAAACCTTATGGTCCAAAGACACCCTCCAGCTCTGTCAGGAAAACACTTAGGTTTTGGATCTCAGAATGTAAACCACACACCTGTTCCAACACAGATACCCACTCATAACACAGACTCATCATACACTTGGGAAACCCCAGCTTCAATTCACTTTCTGCCTGAGGAGGGCTGTAGTTTTCACCTCTTTGCGTTTATATATACAACTGGATAATGATTTTCACTATTTATACTGCTAAATCCTTGTACAACATAGAAAATAATCCAGACTGATAGATCAGAAGACAAAGGGTGAGTGGTCCTGACACCCATTAGCAGTTTTGATACTCACTTGGCTGAGGGATCAAAGGATTTATGTTTAAATAAATTGGATTTAAAGGAAAAAAGAAAAAAAACAGAACACAGATCTGATGCTGGAAGAGCAATTATATTTTATGTGTCCTTCCTACAAATAATCACAAGTCTAGGGTTTCATGCTATCCTATGTCTCCTACTAGAAACAATACAGAGAAGTACAACAAGTGGTAATAATAGCATAACATGGACAAGCATTTGTAAATAAAAGTGCCAGAATCACACTGTGAACACTGCAGAGGAGCAACAGCTCCAGAAGAAATAGAGAGGTAGTAGAGAACTCAAGATGTAATAAGTCATGTGACTGTCTCAAGGCACAACTACATCTACAGCACTTCAGGTGTCTGTTTAACTTGTTTTTCAAAACTTCCAAAGATAGAAATTTTATACATTTTCCAGAATTTAAATATCCTTTTCATTAAGAAGCTTTTCCTAACATTGACTCAAATCTCTACTCCTACTTAAATCTCTTAATTCTCAGCCAGACGATGAAGGCAGGACAAGAAACTGTTTTACCAGCAGCTGTCATGCATTTTGACCATCTTCTCTAAGCAACCTAGATATTTTGTTTTTTGTACTGAGGTGTATTATTAAACTTCTGTTTTCTCTACACATTTTTCTTCAATCAGCACTGGACACAGTAGTTAGTTATAGCCTTTTGGCACCAGGGAGATTAAAAGGATACCATTATTTTTACATCCCAGTGCAAAAAATTTTCTTTTTTTACCTTTTCATGTTTTTGCTTATTCATGTGCATTCACCTGCTGTAATCTTTAGTTCTTTTTAAGTATAACTGTGGACTGGTGAATTGTTCTCCAGTTTGTATTTGTCTAGAAGTTTGCTCCAAATGTAGCACCAGACATTTGACCTAAAAAAAGAGCATTCTTTTTATTCTGATTATTTCTTCAAATGCTTAGTATTTGTTTGAATCCTTGTCTAGCCCTCCTTGTGCTTGCTGACTCTCCCAGAGACTATTGTATGTTTTGATAATTATATATTCTATTTCATCTTTTTGATCAGTAATGTCAATATTCAATGACTCCAGATTTAAGGCGCACACTTTCAGAGTTCTATTTTGGCATAACTCTCCATATTGAAATTGGACTTTAAATTAGTTTTGTAGATGCTTTTATATTCATATAGATCACAGTCTAGTGAAAGGTATCCCTGCCCATGGCTTGGGGGTTATAGCTAGATGATCTTTAGGTCCCTTAGGGTCCCTTTCAACTAAAACCATTTTATGATTCTGTGAATTGATCACTAAGCTAAAAAAAAAAAACACTGGTCACTAAGGTATGGACAGTTACAATAAAATTACACTACTCATATGGAGATAAAAATGGACTGGATATGGTACAGCAAGAAGTTTACAAAATACACATTCACATGATTACAGTCAAGATGTTCTCTTAGGATGTGTCAGAAGTAAGCTTTCTGACTTCTTCAGTAATTCCCTTTTTTGCTTGAACAAAAAGCATATAGGTTTTGATGATATGGTGATCTTTTCCAGAAGGATCCAGCTCAGAATCCTCTCCTCAGGATTAACAGTCCACAGTTTAATTTATGTCTTTATTACTCATTACATCACATTAGCAATTATTTAGTGATAATTACTAAAAAACTGCTCAAACAACAGAATTCTGAATTTCTTTATATACTTTTTTCCTAAATTCATATCTAGATATTTGAAGGTATTCCTTTATCTTAAAGATATTAATTTCTATAAGGAAATGTTATTCTGACTTTTTATTCTGACTTTTTAAATTTTTTGCAGAAGCAGTGAAATATGAATCCAATGATTTTGGATATTTCAAACAACAGTTTCCATATATGTGTGTATATATATATATATATATGTATGTATGTATGTATGTATATATACACACATCTGAGTTTTCAGAATTCTTACTAAATATTTTCTATTAATTGGATTATATTCCTTCAATATTATCACTGAAAAAAAATCCACAGGCTGGTTCTTTGGGTTATATACTGGACAGATGATAAATATTAAAAAAATATTCAGTGGCAATTAGCCTTATTATTTATATAAGCCTTTGTGGAAGCAAAAACCAACAGTAGTTAAGAGTATGATGGACTTTTATTTAGAATAATAAAATTTAAATATTAAAATAAATAATAAATAAATTTAGAATAATAAAAGGAAACTTTTCCAGGGTTGGATTGATGCCCCTGAAGAACAAGTTATAGATGAACTGAGGATCCAGGAAAGCAATTCTGGATTCTTGAGTACCTTCCTCTTGACTGTAGAGTAGACATTTGCTTTCCTACTTCTTTTGAGTAAACTCAGAGAAGAATATCTGGGGCTTTTACTGTAGAAGTTCAGTAAGGCTTTTTCTGAGAGGACCAAAGGTGCTACACTTGATGAGTCACGGCTCTCCCTCTCGCTTGGTGTGCAGATCAGCTTTCAACACTACCAAATGTCATACCCCACTGCCTGGCTAAATGAGTTGAAACACTTAAATTGTTCCCAGAAAGACACAGCAGGTGATCACCCACTTCCTTTTTCCAATACACAGTACCACAGACTTTCATTCCTCTCTACACAAAGCATGATTCCTGCACATTCCATTTGTATCTGTTTACAATTCTTTGATTTTCCTTTTTAACCTATTCCAACATAGAAGTCTCTTAGGTTTTCTTTAATGCCTGACAGAAATAGGAGTTGTCAGGATTCTTTTTCAGTTCTCAGCAGACAAAAGATTTTGACCATCTACTTCAACTACATGTCCGACTATGAGAAGAGTTCTTAAATTGCACCCATGGAAAAATTGCCATTCATTTGGAAGGATGCCAACTTTAAACATCAATTGGACATCTCAGCTGAATTAACAGTCTGCTCTTTATTTACCAGTAAGGTAGGGGGAGAAAATGCTATTACGTGTACTTCGTATTCTCTGTTGCATACTAAATAATTCCTGGGAGGTATTCGTGATCTATAAAGCAGCAAGCAGTTTGGTCACAGCTATCTCTGGCACCATCTGTTTGACCACTTGCAAAAGTAACAGACTGCACAGAAGCTGAAAAAGAGGCATGACTAGCATGAGTTTGGGAAAAACTGTATCTAGATCCAAAATTAAACCAGCTATTCAGAATTTCATCACAGTGTGTCAGCCATACTGCAGTTACCCCTTGAACCCTCACAGGCCGGTTTTCCCTTGCCGCTGGCAGATGTGACTGTCTGCTCTTTCCATAGCCAAAACGTTTGCAGATAGTCTCATTAAAACAAAAGTTTCCAGCAAAGAACAGAAAATTTAGCTCCTGAGACTATCCTGCTGGTTTTTCTACCCAGACAAATGAAGAACAGACATTTTGGCCATATTCTCATATATTATTACCTATTTATCTGCTTTATTTTTCTGCATTGAATTATTTCAACTGGGAACAACTGTTTTCATTCAAATTGTTAAAGAAATTATAAAGCTGTGTAGATGAAAAAACTACTCTTGAAGTATGGGACACTGGCGATTCCTAATTATTATGTTAGGATAATAAGCTGCTAATACATTTAATATAAGCTATATTCATAATTACAACTAATTTTTCGAAAGCATTTACAAGACATCTTTGATGTATGTGGCCTTTTTTCCTCAAAATCATCATGATATATATTAAAAAAAGCCATTTAACCAATGAGTTGTATATCTGTCTCATGCTTGATCACTCCTAACAGTTATAACAACAAAGGAAAAGCTCATTTGCCATTTTAAGCACTGGACTTAATTAACTCCTTTACGTTACTAGGAACTTTCCCAATAGTTCAAGAATTATTAAAAGTTAATGAGAATGTTTTGGAAAGTTTCCTAACCAATAAAGGATTCTTTTGAACAACTTAATAATGTCTACAATTATATCACAAGTACTGAATATAAAAGCTTTAAACAAACACAATATCAATAAAAGAAGAATGGAAAAATCCTTGATAATATTTAGACTATCATTTATAGTTAAAAAACAAAAACTTTCATCTAAGTTGTTATGCTGTTCTTTATTTCAATTTCTCATACATTTTTGAACATTCTCTTTATTTCCAAAATGATTGAGAAACTAAATAAAACTTGAGACAAGCCTTAAGATGTGTTGACCAACTATTGCTTGCATGAGTAGAAATACAACCCTTCTCTGGTGTTTCTCCATAGGATGCCTGAGGTTTTTTTTTTCAGTTGGAAACCTTTGAGGATCAAAATACCAAGTAAGTGCCTGAATCACTTCTGAAACAGTAATTTTGCAATTGCAAGGGATTTTAAAAGGGTGGCTGTCTCCTGTGTTTTTACTGCTCTAACAGTGTTTTGGCTGATGGTAAAACCATTGGTGTTAAATAGTATCTGATAAGAAACTGAAAATATTATAAAGAACCTTGGTGTGAATGGTTGGAGAGAAAAATCAATATAAAGTCTTGGACTTTTACCGCTCTTCTGGATAAGTTCAGAAGATATATATTGCACAACCCCATGATCCCAAATAACATTCTTAATGTGCAGAGGGAACATGCCAAATTTCCTCCTTGCTCAGGTGTTCTCAGAGTGTACATGTAGATACCTTAAGTAAAATGCATAAGAGCTCCTGCAGACTTCTGAGGAATAAACACCTCTTGTAAAAATTTTCTCGTGATTTTTTCATATGTCTGTAAACACCGCTATTATGGAAAGAAAGGGGTGTGTGGGGGGAGGGAGGAAGAAGAGGAAGCAATCAATATTTATCATTAGTGTTAAGCAAGAATTCCTAAATCACATTACCATGAGATGATGTCTGCAAAGTTTTAGTGGGTCGAAAGGCTTCCGGGAACATGAGTTAATAGCATCACTTTACAGTCGTGAAGGCAAGAGCAATTCTGAAGATTGCTTCAGTAATTCAGAATGAGCAACAACAGAACCCCTCAAGTGCATTGCTGTTCATTAATAATAATGTCCATACAGCAGACAATTTCTGTTTAAAGAACGAGTCTTTGTAACTTGGTCAGCAGTATTATGTTTAAAGCGCTCTCCTGCAAACAAAGGGAGAGCAAGCTTCTCTCTCATGCATTGTATGAAAAGAATCTGCCAGCTTACGACTACCCTCACGAGACCATCCAAATGCAATCATCTCCTGTTTTATCTCAGCCTAAGAAAAAACCACATGAATTGCATTCTATATATGCAGAAACAGCTACAACATGAGTCATCATTTCTGCAGAAACCTCTCCCACCAAGTGCCTCATCCTGGCTGTAAATGGCCCCTGACAAATCCCTACGGCTTCATTTGCGGTCTCTGCCGCTGAGACTGTTCCCTGCAGGAGCAGCTCAGGCTGAGAGGATGCAGCAGGCTTGATGCTGTGGAGCATGTTACCTCCAAGGGATGGGGTCAGCAGTTTGTGTGCTCTGCATGCTGAGGGACTGACTCCTGAAGCAACTTTTAGCAAGCAGTTGCAGAATGTCAAAAGTGAATCTTCAGAGAGCACAAAAACTAACTTGAAAGAGCTTAACAACAAAAATCCTCTCTAAATTCCATTTCCCATTCATTTTTAAGGAACAACTCTATTAAGAAATGGATACTTAGCTAACCAGTAGGGTTTTTTAAACAGCTACATGTTGCTATAGATCAGTAGTTTCTATAAATATGGGGATTGTCATAAAGAAAAATTCTTGAAAATACCTCACAGCACTCGAGGTTCAGAACACAGCGTTTTAAACAGGCAACAAAAACTTACTAAATTCCTTTCTGCGTCTTCCAAGCAGTTCCTTTTCAAAATAATTGTACATATTTAAAACATCTTGAAACAAATGCAACTGATACAAAGGTTTGAAATTGCATACATTATGAAAATTGTTTGCAACCTACCTTGGAATTGTGTAAATTTGATGGTTCCCATCCTCTCTCCATTTCTGAAAACAACTTCACCCTAAATAAAATAAATAAACACCTTAAAATTTTATAAATCTCTCATAATATAGTTTTTCATTTACACTTTAATTTTCCATTGACTATTAAAATGACCAAAGCAATGTTTAAACTCTGAAGATAGTCAGTTCAAACGTTCAAAATAACTCAAGAATACCTCCTTAAAGCCTTCTTCTACAGATTTCAAATGGCCTTAGAAAGTTGGCCAGTGTTACCACCCACTTTTCATTTCATGGAAATGGAAGCACAATAAAGCCAGTAACTTACTGAATTTCAGATGATGAGAGACATGCAAACAATTGATTTTCACTGTTTGGTTTATGAAGGATATGTAAAACTTTCAAAGATCACATAAGAAAATAGTTTTCCCCTTCATTCATCCATCATACAGTTCTCCAAATGGCTCTAGAAGCTATTTATCTTATCTTATATACTTACCCTACTAGGTTATGTATACCAGTAGCTCCTATGGCTTGGTTTTGTACTATACCAACATCTGTGTCCTAGTATTCATTTTAATTGTAATGTCTTTAAGTCAGTACTACCATTTGTGGTACTCTTCACTGCAGCCTCTCAACATAATGGTCATGTAATGCTGAAACCTCCTCACATATCCCTAGGAAATTACTCCCATCTTTTAGCCCATCTTTCTGCATTAAATTAATAAAAGATCTTGTTAAATTTCCTCCTTACTTCAGCTATTTCATGATTGAGTATGAAGGAAGAGGGTTTCATTCATTTATGGTAAGTATTTTTAATATTTTGAACCTGTAGTGGGGAGCTGAATGCTGTCAAAATAGATTTCTGTTCTACTTCATCCTTGGTTTGGCTGATTAACACCATCTACATAAATCTTTGTTTTGGCAGACATCAGAGTAGAAGAAACCAAATGACAAACCTGTGAGGATACAATACATTTCTCTGTGCCATCCTGTCACTTTTTGGATAACCCTTTCTAGTCACTGAAGGGATGCACTGAAGGCCTCTGAAATACTGAAGTCAGGTCCCTACAGGAACAGCTCAAGAGGTTTGTAGTACAGCACATTCACCTCCCCCCCATATTTTGCAAGCCACAAAACACCATTTCCCTTTGATAAACAGAAGAAATCTTAAACAAGTGTAAGCCACATTGTGCTAAACTTTAAGAATCAAAAGCTCCAATCTCCTGGCTATTTTATAAAAAATAGGAAAAATGTTTTAAGCAAAAATTTTATATAAATAAAATAAATAAAATGTGTAATTTAATTTTATAAACTACAGCAATGCTAGAAAGAAATAAGCCAATCAGTGTTTCAGAAACATGTCTTTAGGAATTATGTGCTGATTTATGGCATGAGAAGTGAGCTATAATCTGATGTTCTACAGCTCACATCAAGCCATTTCTTTGCTACTGAGATAACATGCCATAAGATTTAGCTGGAGAGTTGTCTTCTTTATGCTTGAGATTCATAAATTACTAAAAGTTTTTCTTCTTTATTTAAAGTGGCAGCTGTTTGAATAATAGATATCACTAACACACACATTTAGATGCAATATTCCAAAAGCCAGTCTTAGCACTATTTTGTCCTTTCTTTTTATCTCACCACACACTCCAGCACAAATACCAGTAAAAACTGCAGTTTATGGTGTGACCCACCATAAAACCTAGATCTTATGAAATCCATGTGAACATAGCAATACCCAAAATCCTTTTTTAACTTCCTAACTTTTAACTGTCTAGGTGATGTTACATAGGCATATTTAGATATTGATTGGCAAAAGGACCAGTGATTGTATAGAATTAAGGAAAATAATGGAAGTAATGTTAATACTAACAACTTCTGAACATCATCATCATATTCAAAAAATATTTCTTGATCAAGTAAATATTTTATTTCAAGAGATGTAAAATAAGACCTCAGTCCTGAAAAAGCATTTAAATCAACTGCAAATGAATAACTTAGAACAAACAATTAGAAAAAACCTCACATTTTACTGTATATTAAATAGTTAATTACCAAAGATTTCCTCTTCCATTATGCAGAGATCATCCCAATGGAGACCAACAGAAACCACACTGGTGTCTTGGTGCCTATTTAATTTTCTTCAATCTACCACCTACATTTTTTCTTTCTTTACGAGCTGTAAAAGTGAATGCCAGAGTAGATACCAATCTGCCCAGCTGATCTGCCCAACTTCGAGCTGTGGACAGGCATCTTCACACTAGCAAGGACCCTTGAAGAGCTGATGGGAAGGAAATAGAAAGTTTGTGGGAGTCCAGCAGGCAGAGATGTGAACAGAGAGCAGAAAAGGAGCTGGATGAGCTCAGTCTGGCCCTGCTGGACATTGCAGCTGGTGTGTACAGCCACCACAGCACACAGAATTCCAATTTTTCTGGCCCAAATACATCCCTGTATTTGGGATTCATTGCAGCTGCATAACTCATCATACAGCCTTATAGAGGTGTACTTTATCTAGTTTTCCTAAATGTACTACCACCTATAAGTATAAATAATACTAGTCTCACATTACAAGTTAGGTGACTAGAACAACTGAAATATAGAAGCTTATGCTGTAGGTTTTTTAGGTTTTTGTTTCTTTGATTTTTGATACATCTCTGACCTGCTTCCCTTGTAATTTTATTTTTTTTAAAAATGATATTTTATTTCTTTTTAATCACCTCAAAAAGCTACAGTGCTTGAAAGTTCTTTACAAATCATGAAAACCAGACTGGACCAAACATTCCAACAGCATCAATCTCACACTTGCCACATACAAAGACATCATCTCCCTGTTTCTTCTGAGTACTTTCATCCTTTTTGTGCTCTGTTTTACAAACCTGATATTGATTTGTGTACTTTGTTATACAGAGTAACTGTTTCATCCCTTAATAAAAACACATTTTCTGCCCTCCTTGGATGTAGAGTCTTCCCTTTTATCTTAAGTCATTAGTCCTTTATTTTTGGTCAGAAGACCACATTGTCCATTCACACTTACAAATTATTAGGGGACATTAGATTTATTTCAGACACATGGGACTTCCACTGCCTTTATGGAAGTCATTTGTCTCCACTTGGAAGGAGCTGTATATTATGCTTCTATATTTTTTCCTTCTGGTTAAAAAGTAGGTATCTTTGCTATGTTTTAAACTTGTCATTAAGCTCTTTTTGAGCTGCTGAGCACTAGCATTTATTACAATGTTCTTTGCATTATCTTTGACAGTATTACTATCCAGCTCTGGACAGAGGCCCACACCAAAGTTAGAATTCTTTCATTCTTCATGCACTGAAATCCACAGCCAGCACATTTTTTCATTCATATATTTAGTTTTCTTCTTCAATCAAACCAGAGTTCATAAGTTTCTTAACTGCTCTCTCAGTCAGGGCCAGATCTGCACTTTGACCAACAATTAATTTATTAATTAAATAACACATTAAATTTTTATATTTTCTTCTGCGAAGTTTCTCAAATATAGTAAATGGAGAACTAAGTGCATAGCATTTACTTCATGATTTTCAACACTGTCCCTACAACCAATGTCAGCTTTAGACTATGTTTACTTCCTCCTTCAGCAGTCTTCTACCACATGGCACCAAACAACTATTTATTCAACTGTTTATCATGTACTCAGCCTATACTTGATATCTTATTGGTGATTTAAAATGTCATAAATATACATTCAAGCTAAATTAAAAACACAGATACCCCTTCATCAGAGGAATGACAGTGAGAACAATGACAAAAACACCACAGCTGGCAATTTAATTAAGTTTAATTAAATAAAATAAATTTTATTTAAATTTAAAAAATAATAATTAAAAATAGAAAATAAAAATTAAAAAGTAAAAATAGAATTTAAATTAAAAGAATTATTTTTTTTTTCAAAATTTTAATTAATTTAATTTAAATAGGACAGTTAAATACTACAGGATTTCTGTGCCCTGAGTGTTATCTGATGGGTCAATATATTTCAGGACACTGCTTCAGTTCCACTTCACTGCCCAGGAATCTGGGTTACTCTGGCCTATATAGAAGTCATCTCCTCATATAACAGTGTTGAAAGCCAGTGGCTTTCCATGAAATATCTGAGACTACACAGTCAAATCTGCTCCAACAGTGACCATCAGTATTTTCCCAAAAATAAATTAACTCATTCAGTTTTGGGGTACTTGGGTGAGATATTTGATATCAAGTAAACAATCTAAATAAATGCACACAGATATATGAAAATCAGTAAGATAACTATGACAACTGAAATAATGTTTTACATAATTTTATATATTCTTTATATATTTATGTAATATATAAAATTAAATCTTTAAGTTCTGTGACATCTGCTGAAATCAAGGTGCACTTCTGAACATTTAGTTTACTTATTGGACTATGTCAAATAAAAGTACAAGCCAAGGAGGGGGAAGCATCCCAGGATAGGAAACCTAAGAGTTCACTGTCACCCAGGGGGCAGCTTACTGGTGTCTCACATTGCTCGCAGCTATACAGCTCTACACCTACCTGCTGGAAGCTTGGTAGCTCAGCATTCATCAGGCCCCTGTGTGAGCTCTAGTGGCCTACTAAACCAGCAAAATGCATTCAGTGGGATTTTTTTCTTTTTTTGGGTTTTGTTTTTTGGGTTTTTTATTACTTTGGCAAGTAGGCGATATGTTGTTTCTCAATTGCTGAACCAGAGCCAGCACAAAAGAGCCCTGGAAGGATTCAGGTACTAGCAGAAGGAGGTAGGAGGAAAGGAGCAAGACACTCTCTGTTAGCCCTAGATCCTTTCAGAAGACTTTCTATATTTTCATGCAATGCACGCAGCCTGCCACTCACATGTTGCACTCAATTTACTCATTTGGGACTCCTTAGCTACTGACACACCTTCCCTGACACACACAAAGCAGCAAGCTGGGATTCTCTGCCTCTTGGTTCTGCAACCTGTGGGCAGTGAAGAGCTACACACTGGAATTCATAGCCTCTTCCACTCTTCAAACTTCATGTCCAAGACAGTGATGCTTACAGAGAAAGGGAATATCATTTATTCTACCTAACAGGATTTTAGCTCTTCAAGTATAACCTCACTTCTGAAACAAAACAGCAAGATTTCAGCTGAGGGCAGCTTGTGCACAACTCTTCTGGTTTCAACCTATTTACATCACTCATTCAGCTGCAGACAAAGAGATAAGCACAGGAGATGTAAGCAGAGTGCAAGAGAGGATACCAAGGAGACAGCAGTGAAGGTGTAACTCCCTGTGGGAAAAAGAAGCATCCGTCATCTTTGGATAAACGAGAGGAGAGCAGAAGGCAGAGGGTGACAAAAATTAAAATGCTCCATCAAATCAACAATGCTCCTCAGTCCAAGATTTTATATCTTTAGACTGCTGTGGATAAAATGTTTCTAGAACATTTAATCAAAGCAGACTCAGTGACTGCTGCTTTTCAGGCCTTGAGACTATTTTCAGAAAAAGATGTTTCCTTCAAAATTTTCAAGATTAAAGACTAAAATCTGAAATAGTTTACAATCCTTTAGGATGTCTCTTCCCTGTCTGTTTTCTCTCTTTATGACATTTTCCAAAAGCTTTGGGTAACTGAACACTGCTGTCTGGAG
Organism: Pseudopodoces humilis; assembly: GCF_049639895.1. Classification (NCBI taxonomy): domain Eukaryota; kingdom Metazoa; phylum Chordata; class Aves; order Passeriformes; family Paridae; genus Pseudopodoces; species Pseudopodoces humilis. The sequence continues at coordinate 61,137,711 of NC_142200.1, forward strand.
AGCAGCTGAGCAGCTGAACGAGCACCATGAAGCATAAAAGCCTGGTCTTGGCTAACATATTCTAAATGAAGCAATACCACCATTCTCATCTAAACAGAAACTGTTGTTCTAGCCATGAGAAAAAAAAAAACAAAACTGGTAACCATGACAGTGATGGAAAAGATGAATGAAGGTTTGGCATTCACCAAATCCCTTAACATTGGAACTAGGAGGCACTCACCTATTAGGACTTTGGTCTAAAACAGAAAAATCAGTGATGTTTTTCACATTATTCCTTTGCACAGCAGGTAATGACCTTCTGAAATCTGCATTGAGTGAGGATTACTTATATATTTGTTTCATTTAGAAACAGAGGACTGGGATGTGACACAATCTACAGAGCTCATGAGACACTTCATACATTCCTATGTAGCTTCTGTGAACTCTTGGTAGTCAGACAGGTAAATGGAAAATTATATCTCAGAGATAGGTCAGAGATCAGGAAATATTAATGACTTTTTAAATAGGTTACAGAAACTGCTCTCATATGAATGAAGTATGGGATAAGCAGATGTACAGGTTCACATCAGAGGCAATTTGGAAATAAAGAACACGAGAGATATAGAAGTTCTTTTTTTTTTTTATATTATCCCCCATGGTAAAAACTGTTCTGGGCAAAAATATCCAGCAATTTTAATAAAAAAGATGGGCTTCGTGTCTCATATTTGCCAATATCTTAGTTAGCATCAGATAATTCAAGTAGTCTGTGGCATTGCCCATTGTGTTCTGCTTTGGCACTTGTCTACCTTAAATGCCTACAGAATAAGTAATAGTTTCTCAAAATAATAATAATAATAAAAAATCCCTGGTATGTAAAATAGTTTCTTTAGACTACAATTTCCCAAAACCAAGTTTCCCAAAAAAAAAGAAAAAGCTACTGTGCATCTCCTAATATCATGACAGCAAGGAGTTATATACCACAGCTGGGCTGAAGAATATGAAGAAATGGAAAATGAAGATCAACACCTACAGTTTCAAATAAAGTATAACATCTTTATGTACCTACTGTTCACATACATCCTCAGTCTAGGATTATATGGAAATACAAAGTACTGGAAGCCTTTCCACCATGGTTTCATCATGCTGCCACTACACTCCCTTCTAAATAATGAGTTCTAGTCCATTCAGCCTCTTTTTCCAAGGAGAGGGGATTTTGTCATTTTTCCTATCTCCCCTCTCTAAGCCCCTGCTACAATTTTATTTATTTCCTGACAAAGGCATAACTGAAACATGGATGCCCTTGCTGTGCAGAAGGGTTCTCTATTTCTACCTAATATTTTGCTAGCTGATCTTTACCATATTTCAGGCAGAACTTCAACTCTTTTTTTTTTTTTTTTTCAGGAAAGTGAAGGAATGGAAAAGGGAACAGACAGAATATCTTTAGTTAAAATTTCCTCCCTCCATCTCATCAGCATCCTCTATCATCAGTTGTCACCGCATAAAAGTGTGCTGCTGGCAGCACAATGACATAAGCCCAGACTAAGCTGCTCCATTAGATTAGCATTTAGATGCATCTAAACAATTTTACACAGCTATGCTGAAATGAGACAGCACAATCATAGCATTTCTTTCAGCACAGCAAGCAAAGGCATCATTTACAAACATCTGAGCACTCCGTTTACACACAGAAGGAAGACTGAGGGAATAATATCCCTGACAAGGTACCAGCAATTCATAAGCACCTAAAAGGAGGGAGAAAAGGATGCTAGCCAGGAAATCATGCATCAAACAGTATCAGACTTGCTGGCCATTTCAGGTGAAGAAAGATGAAACCTTTATGCTTTCTTACTCATTAATGTGCTTTTACACACTCACCTGGGCTTATGGCCAGCACAAGGCAAAGCAGTTTGATGCTCTTTTATTCTTTATGGGTATATAATTTTTACCCAGTGACTGAGTTTTTTGTGCGTCATCTCTGTCAGTGATCAGGTAAGCTCTATGTTCAACATCATTAGTGGTCTTAGGTTTAAAAGCATGGCAGGAAAGAAACTGAAATGAAACATATATACGTGAGAAGCTATTTTGCAAGTTTTTTTCTGAGTACTTCAGAAACTAAATGACAGGCCCTGGAACAATGTGCAACAAATACTTTTAAGTCTGGTGATATATATAATATATAACAGCGCTGTTGGTATTTAGCCAATTTCCTGATCTATGGCTGGTCTCTGAAGCACAAGAAATGTAATTCCTTTTCTCTTGACTTCCAGGAGTGTGTAAAAACATTGATGTAAACAACCTGTCTTTCAAGGTGGCAAGAGAAAAGGAAACAGTCTGAAGCACTGGGACTAGGAATTCAACCCCTTCCCAGTGTTAATAAAAAAGTGAATATGAACTGCTGAGGTGATGTTCAGAATTGTTCTTACGAGGTTGAGTCCCTGATGATTTCAGTTTCTAGCTCTGTATATCTGTAGAAACAGGGTAACAGCACATTATCTACCACCACCACATCTTTTTTCACCACTGCTTTTCTAAAAACGAATCAGAAGAGATGGCAAAAAGCCTTTTAAGGACACTGCATTAAGCAGCAGTTCCATATCTTCAACAGTGCAATTTCATATGATGTTCTGAAGCAATTTCTTCCATTTTCTTTAAACTACATTAATCTCAGCAGAGAGCAGAACCACACAGTCTGCATTTGATTTGTTCTGATGATGACCCAAATGACTGCAGGACCCACTGTCTCCTCTCTCTGCACCTCCTGCCCAGGCTCTGTCACACTGGCTGGACACAGAAGATTACTTTGTTTACTCTGTTCTTTCTAATGAGCAGGCAGCCTCTGTTGTTAACAAGAGAGCAGGCAGCCTCTTTAATAGCAAGGTCTTCATATCCAAAGTAGAACATGCTGGCATTACCCATGTGCAAGTTAAGAGCACAGCATCTTCAGACTATTATCTTCCTAAGTGAGCAACTTTCATTCAAAACCACCTTAAAAGGGGAATTTAAAAAATTTGCAAAGACCAGACAGCTTAACAAATCTATGTATACCTGTCAGTCGTGGATGATTCTCCCTACTGGGTAGAGAAAAGGCTACAATAGCAGACTCATTCCCAGTGTTACACAGCTACTTTGCATCCGAAAATTCCCCTGCAGGCAGAAGTGTAAACTGACGCTGACCAGGGAAGACTGAGTAAGCTAAAAGGTGTTTTTTTTGTAGCGGGCAGCCATCCAGACCTAGAACACTAACACTGATTTTTCCTCTTTTTATGCAGTACAAGCTCTTACACAGGAGCTCAAACAGTTTAATTTAATAATAATAAATTTTTTCCAGTGATTACAGTATTTTTAACTTTTCTTCTGCAAATCAACTAAGACAGTTCAAAGCACATGGGAACTGACTGTCCAGGACATCAACTTTCTAATACATTTCCCAATAACCATCACTGAAATGGGTCCATTTTTCATTTCAGAATGAAACAACAATTTTTGTTCACGTAAATTTACAGCAAGCTTCTAACAACCTTTTAATTTAGCCCACTTGTGGTTTTGGCTTTACTTGACAATTGCCAGAATTGCTATGACATCTAAGATGTCTATTTCTGTAAAGCTAAAAAGCCAAACCTAAGCTATTTCCAATCTTAGTGTTCTCAGATTTACTTTTCTTTAAAATTTCAGATTTTGTCTATATTGCTATCAGAAAGGACTCCTGAAGACAGCTATGTTTGATGATAATGAAGTAGAAGTTTAATCCTCTTCCCTTTCTTCAGCACTGCATCCCTTCAGGTGATGCTTTCATCAGCATCAAATTCTGACTGAAATTTGCAGAGAAGAGAATTAGCATTGCTGAGCACAGAGATTTGAACAGGCTTGGCAGTGGCATGAAGGAGATCTAACCAGCATATTCTTAATAAAATCAAATTCAGTCCTTTTCACTGTCCATTTTAATCCTTCAGGCTATCCTAACCTGTGCCAAAACCCTGAAGGGAGTCAGTAAGATAAAACTGGCATAGTTTTGACACTTTAAAGATTCTGCTATGTGTGTAGCAGTCTTGGTGAGGAAAGATGGGAGGTTCTTTCTAGAACACTCAGATCCAAAGATGCTGAGGAGGCTCGGTATGGTTTCTGTGTGGTCAGAGCCATATACCATTAGATCCTACACAACATAGCAGCTTTCCAGCTAGCACAGGTCACAGATCTCAAAGGTGTAGCTCTCTTCAGATTCCATAAAACAGTGCTTAGAGTAACGGTGTTACTCTTCCCACACTTTCAGAACACTATAATTAAGGCTGATACTTAAATACCTTCCCACCGTGATGGATGATTTTAAAAACTTTTGCGAAATACTTTGTTGTTTTAAATACATTCTCTGCCTAAAATTAATTAAAAATTAATATCATACTAAAAATTTGAGACATACCTAGTCACTTAATAGATAAACAGTGTATTTTCCATGAAATATACCACTTGAAAACTGTTCATGATTCCCTATGGACATGATGATAGAGATGAAAACAAGACAACAGATGATACCCCTTTGTTACCCCTTAGGTCATACCAGCTAATTTGCAGAAATTAGTACAAAAGCAAGTGAATTCAAAGTGAGTCCTCTTTTTGGTTTTCTTCTAACTCAAGGGAGTGTTTAAAGTCCAATGAATGCTATGAAATAGCTACAGACAAGACATCTTCTTCCTACCCACGCCCCCCAGCATTTCCACACCCAGGATGTTATCCATACCATGCCATGCAGACTAATTCATTGATTTAGCACCCAAGTAAATGAACTGGTAAATCTACATAGAAAATAAATATTTGTGTCAGTCTAAAAGTACAAGTAGGTTCCCAGACTACCAAGCTTAGTCCAGCTTTCTCAGCTCAGACATCACTAAGTTGCTTCTGGAGAAAAAAAAAAAAATAATCAATCCCAACCCAAAACAACCACCAAACTAAAATTAACCAACCAACCAATTCACCACCCTTCAAAAAACCAAGCACAAAACCAAACAATCCTCTACCATCACCAAAACCAAAAAAGACAAAAAGATACCCCCCTAAAAATGTGAGAGGGAGGGAGGAGGGAAGGGAGGGAGGAAGGGGGGAGGGAGGGAGGGAGGAAGGAAGGAAGGAAGGAAGTGGCGGAAGGAAGGAAGTGGCGGAAGGAAGTGGAGGAAGGAAGGAAGGAAGTGGAGGAAGGAAGGAAGGAAGTGGAGGAAGGAAGGAAGGAAGTGGTGGAAGGAAGGAAGGAAGTGGCGGAAGGAAGTGGCGGAAGTGGCGGAAGGAAGTGGCGGAAGGAAGTGGCGGAAGGAAGTGGCGGAAGGAAGTGGCGGAAGGAAGTGGCGGAAGGAAGTGGCGGAAGGAAGGAAGGAAGTGGCGGAAGGAAGGAAGGAAGTGGCGGAAGGAAGGAAGGAAGTGGCGGAAGGAAGGAAGGGGCGGAAGGGGCGGAAGGGGCGGAAGGAAGGGGCGGAAGGAAGGAAGGGGCGGAAGGAAGGAAGTGGGGGAAGGAAGTGGCGGAAGGAAGGAAGGGGCGGAAGGAAGGAAGGGGCGGAAGGAAGGAAGGGGCGGAGGGAAGGAAGGGGCGGAAGGAAGGGGCGGAAGGAAGGAAGGGGCGGAAGGGGCGGTAGGGGCAGAAGGGGCGGAAGTGGCGGAAGGGGCGGAAGGGGCGGAAGGGGCGGAAGGGGCGGAAGGGGCGGAAGGGGCGGAAGGGGCGGAAGGAAGGAAGGAAGGAAGGAAGGAAGGAAGGAAGGAAGGAAGGAAGGAAGGAAGGAAGGAAGGAAGGATTGTACTTATTTTAAAGGTAATGCTCTCAGTTCTTACTTCAAGAGGGGCACAGGCAGAAACAGTCAGTAAATTTGGAACTGGAAAGGAATTAGGGAATTACTACTATCCATCAATGCATTTCATGTGGCTATATTCATATCTAAGCTCCTGGAGTTATGAATCAGTATGGGGAGTTTTTTTTACTTCCATTATTTCCATCAGAAGACGGCTTCTGAACCTGAATCTTCTTTTCATTTTAAGCTTTCCTCTCGCTTTCAGGTTCCTCTTATTATTGGCTGTATGGTTACTTTTAGGCTCACAGTATTATTTGAAAGAGATTCCCCTGTTCTTTTTTTAAATGATATTTGTGTGGAGAACAAGTAGTTCTCCACTCAGCAGACTAGATATGCTCAGAGCTGCAATAAGGAGAGGAATAAAATAGAGCTGAGTTACCTTTCAACCACAAAAGTTGGTTTTATATAGGAGGAAGATATTTACCTGGCTAGTCTGAAATGTGTCTTTCATTCACCAAGTGTATTGGAACTTCATGTTCCAGAATGGAGGCAGGGATTGAATTTCAGTGTCCTGAAAGTGAGATTGGAAAGGAACCATTCTGGGCTGCTGTTCTCTGCACCTCAGATACCTACACTCTCTTTAAATGCCTCTGGTATGCCTACAGTAGGCAGATTCATGCTCTCATCTTATATTTTGGTGGAATAATACAATGCATTTATTTAACACATGAGAGAATTTGAAATTTGTGTATCCCTTACTTAGTTGCAACAGAAAAGAAAAAAGAAAAAAATTCTAATGACATAGAAAGAGTGCTTTTCTTATTTTAGAGCATAAGGAAAAACCCACATACATCTTTCCTATGGAAAAAGGGCTAAAATCAGTTTTCAGACTTTACATATATTTTACTTGAAAGGAAAATCTAAAATGTTTTCCTTTGAAACTATAAAATCAATTTTTGAAATATTGAAAATACTGATATTAAATGTTGAAAAAAAGAAGTGTGTGTGTGTCTATCAAAAGGCTTAGGGTGGCAGAGTACCACTCAAAAGAGCAGATAATCTTTACTAACTCATAACTGCACTCTTTAGACAATAACGTACACAAACCCACACAAATTCCCTTAATTTTTATTCAGAAAAGTAGAAAAATTCAGAAAAAATAATTTGAATAGTAGGTGAGCTTTCATTTCCCTCTCAAGTGCAGCAGCCCAGCCCCACACCCCTGACTCATACTGAGTTGGGCTGAGCTGCTGTTTGAGCCCCAGCAGTGCTCTAGGAACTGGGCAAGCTGATGCCACTGTAAATCCACTGGGATTACTGTTGGCAGCACCTCAGCTTGTGCTGAAGGAAGTCCAGAAAGTGTTCTGCAGGGCTGCTGAACTGATTTTAAGCTTAGATTTTTCAAGGCAAGCACAGAGGCTCAGACCTTGCTCTGCCTGGTTTTCCATTCCCAGTGAAAGAGAAGGTTGCATCATATTCGAAAGCCCTCTTATCAGTTTGGCTGCCTTTTTCAGCCCTGTTTAAGGGATCAAGCCTTCAAGATCTAGTAAGCGTTAAACTTGGAAGAGATCTCACTGGAAAATGAAGAAACCATTGCTTAAAGATGCAGTATTCTTCATTTCCCTACAAAAGATCCAGCACTACAAGTTCCAAATAAGCACTGTGAGTTGAAGCTCACGCTGACACCTCTGTAATCAAAGCATTCCAGCATCAGATACTTGGCTTCTTGGAGAGACAGCAATAATATCTACATAGCCTGAAGGAAGACAAATGACAGATTCCATTATTTTCTCTGGCTATCTCCAGTATCATAACATTTTCCTTATCTTGGTCAGCACACACACTGAATGGAATGTGACTAAATTTCTTTGTAACACTCTGACAAACTGCACTGCTCTGTACAATAGCACCAAACTCTGTACTCACAGCTGCCCTTAAAAATCAGTTACTTCTATATTTTAATTCTTGTCATCAATCATCTATGCTAATTGGCCAAGTGTATGGCATGCCTATAGAGTATTAAATGTCCCAAAATAACTAATGAGAAGCCTTTTATTTCATCTATCTCAAATGAAAGTGGTATTAGAATAAGAAAGTATTTCCTTCTCTGCCACTGGCATTCAATGAATATTTATGATGTTTTTCACTATATTGCACTGATATGACAAAGTTGAGTCCCAGCTAGAATGAGGATATAGCACTTAAAAGGAGATTCTATTCTCTTTCTATCACTCATAAAAGGAATTAATAATTGCAAAACAGCTAACAATTGCTTCTCAAATTAGATCTTTAAATATTTATCTTCATATTCTAAGCTGGAAAAGGAGTCTCTTAATTTGTAGCAATAACTATCTTTAAAAACACTAATATTGTGAACCCATTTATTAAATATTTGTAAAGCTATTTTATGCACAGCACTAATGCCAACTGATCAAAGCATACGTAATTAATGGACAAGAAGGCAATCATTGCAATAATGGAAATCTTATTAGCATACAAATTATGTTGTTTTCAGAAACTCAGAATAGTCATATAAGGAAGATACCACTTATTCCAGGCTATTTTTCTGAAGCCTACAAGCTAAGTCAACTTCCTTGAAGGGGCCATATTGCTCTGTCTCATGATATTGGAAATATCTTTATCCTCTGTCGGGGTACTTGTAAGAAATGATTGAGAAGTTTCAGATATGCATATCAGGTGGTATTGCTGGGCTATGTTACTGTCCACACTGATAAAGGAATTTATTCAGCATTGTTTTTCAATCTTATTTCTCTCTCTTCTCTTACCATCTGCCAGATAAGGTGCATTGGTAACCCCTAGAGACAGAGAGGGCTTTTATCTATCTCACTCTTCTCTTTTTTCTCATCAGAAATGTTCCCTCTGCAATGTGGCAGGGGGAATAAACAGGAGCAGAAGAGGTGAGATGCTTACTGCTGCTGATGTGAATTTTTTGATTCAATGTATTCAGAAAAGGGATTTTGCTTACTAACCCCTGACAGTAATTTTTGTGGCTGGAAGCCAGGAACAATTTCCAGCACTCTCTGACTTATCTCCTGGGGTGGACACAGTCTGTCTGACAGACAGACACAGTGTCCGTACTCTTTTCTACCAGGGTATGTTCATACTCTTGAAAAGAGACACGGTGTTCATACTCTTATATTTTAGAGACAATTGTATTTTGCTCCCTGTGTAGTGCACATAGGGAGTAGTGGATACAGAGATAAAGTTGCTCCTAGTTGCAAACCTTTTTATATCTAACCCCCAGAAGACTATCAATATCCTATTTAAAGGTGGTGTCTGGAGAGAAAATTCATGTCTCCAGTCGTTCTAGCCAGTATTTGATCAACAGCATCATAGAGAATATCTGAAGTCTTCTACTGACACCAGTGAAGTGTAATTAATACAAATTTCCATCTCAAAACCATTCATCTTTTATTTTTTTTTGTCAAAATGTATCTAGACGATGATTATTTTTATACAGAATGTGTACTACTTTATTAATAAAGACCATAATTTGGAGGTTTTCTGAGCCTCTGAACATCTTTAAGATTTATTCCTAGAAACTGAGCCACTTCTCACTCCACCAATTTTTTATTAATGGAATTTTCCCATGGAACATAAGAGACTAAATATTCTTGATGACAGCTAAGCAAAAGAAATTTTCTTACTAAATGAAGTGAGAACAATAAAACTTCCTATTTTGCATGTGGATATTGTTTTTTGTCTAAACAACATGCACTTCACGTAGGTCTACATAGTCCCACTGAAATTTAATCATAAGGCAGCTTCTGTCTTTATTCAGTAGTGCTTAATTTATACAATTTACACATGCTGTAGAGCACTATGATAACTCTTTGTTTCCTCATTAGTGAAAAGGATGGTCAGGTGAGTATAAAATATTCCCTATTTCAAAAATTGTAAGATAAAGTGCATGAAAATCTGTTTGACACACACCACGGATATATTGAATATTACTTACAGGTGAGGAATTGGGAAATGGCAGATGAAGTATTTTCCATTTTGATTATTTATATTTAATGAAATAATTGCAAATTCCATGTGGTGATAATCTACTAGCCGAGCAAATAAAATATATTCTAGAAACTATTATGCTATTTTAGTATTACAGGATTTTTCTCTAAAATTTTCATTTTATCATAAATGGTTTCCTAAAATATTAATTCCAATTGTAGCTTAAAATGAACTATCTTTACTTTCAAATTTTTCTACTGAACCTATGGTAGGAAAAACAAGTATTCTTCAAATGTACAACCTACTATTGGAGTTCTATTTTTAAATTTTCTGTACATCAAATGCTGCAACCTTTCTCCCAGTTCTCTTCTTCCCAACAGGTATTAGTTATAATAAAATTGTCCTTTTTGTTTTTATGCATATTAAGTAAAATCAAGACTGGTAACTGTATGCAAACAAATTTGGTATGTCTCAGCATGATGCTTAACAGGGAGATATGTTATGGTTCCATAACTTTTAGCCTTCCTTGTAATGAACTAAGGATGCTGTTGTAGGAAGCCCTTCCCAGCTCTTTAGGCATTTTGTTTCTTTCCTACTTCTTGTCTCTTTTACCTGATGACATAAACAGAAAAATCAACTGAACAAAGATACTCAACATTGAAAAATCAACTGAACAATTGCTCAGCATTTGAAATAAACAACAGATTTCCTCGGAGCAGTGTACACTCAACAGAGCTGCAGTCTTGTGTTAGCTCTCCTCTTCCCATTTAATCTACAAACACTGCAAAACTTCAGCAAGCATCAGATCCAGAAAAAGCTCTCATGTTTTGCCAAACCTGGCTGTTCATTTCAGTGGGCAGCAAACACAAGAGAAGTTTTTACATTCAGACGCACTGCATGAAACATAAACTCGTTGAAAAGAAAGATCGTGCAGATAGCTGTTAAAAGAATATGCGCTCACTAAGAAAATGCATTCAGATTCAAATGTGTTGGCTACACTTCAAGCACGCCGCACAACAGAGCTCTGATTGCTGTGTCTGACCTTCAAACAGAGCCCTCTCACCATGCAACAACTGTTAGAGGCTATCACAGAATCTATCTTCAGAGAGTGGGAATTGGTGCCTGTTCTGGGGCAGGCTTGACTCGAGTGCTGCCTCCATGTGCTGCAGTATCCTGGGTCACACAAACCAGCCCAAGGCCACTGCTCCTGCCTTACTCTACCCCTGCTCCAAGAAAGAGCCCCGTGAGTGGCAAGGGAACAAGTAGTCTCAGCTCCCAGCGCCCATCAGTTTACTGCCCAGCACAGCGGGGTAATACCACTGCTGGTATTACAGAATCGAAAAGCCAGACAAAATGGGGGAGAGCTGAAGAGCAACCCTGAAATAAGAACATGACACCGTTTTTAAAGATGAATCATCTTTCCTTCTTTTATATCCTAGATGGCTAATCTGGTGAGAGTTATGACCGCTTCTGCTGAAGCAAAGAGCACCATCTGCTTTTAATTTTTCTTGTTTTCACCTTTTTTTAGCAGAATGGGGATACATGGCCTTCAAAAACTGGTGGCTTGCAAATTACGTCATCTTTAAACTTACACTTAACCTTTCTCTACAGTGAAATCAGGTCAGGTTTTTTAAACAGATCATAAAAACAGTGCTTGTCAACAACTTCCTAGATGCAGCATTCAATGTTTTATCAGCTTTTCTACATAACCAGCAGGAACAAACTTCCACCCTTCTCCTGTTGCTTTATAACCCTTGATAACTTCTTTTGGGGTTTGGAGAGTTTTTAAAAGTGTTTTCCACTTCATCCAGACTTAAAAAAATAAAAAAACCACCCAAATTTACAGTTTCTTTATGCTGACCTATGTAGAACTTTAAAATGTGAAAAATAACATTCTAGTTTTGAGGAGAATTTTGACACATCCAACTTTTAAAGAAATATTTCGCATTTTTAGTGTTAAAAGCCTGCCATCAGCGAGTACAAATGCATGCTAATTACTGTGCATTTTAGAAGCACTATACAGCAAATACGAGAATCACTTGAAAGTTTTGCCTTTATTGACATTATAGACCAACAAACTGGAAATGCTCTGTCAGTAAAGGCGTCCTTGTTACCCTGCCTGCAAAGAGACGGGGAAGGCTGGGAAAGATGCCAGCTGTACTCACCTACATCAGTACTACCCTCCTGCAGCTAATTACAAGATTAAGCTGAAAACAACATGCAGGCTTCAGGAATGTGGAAATCAGAACAGGAAATTAGCCAGTGTTTACCACAAAATAAGGCAGATCTGAACAAACTAATCTTCAAACTAAAGGCAAAGAGGGAAAATAGTGAGAAAGATAAACAGAACTGCCCCATCTGTCTGGAGTAAGCTCTGGAATAACTTACATTGAGAGAACTCCTATCACACACAAACACTGCCACTACAGAAAGATGCGAATTAATGAAGGGAGATTCAGAAAGCCACAACACAAAAGCAGCTTTTGCCAACATCACGCATGTCAAACACTATTTCCCCTCTCAGATCACAGCATTTAAATCAATGGCCTGCTCACTGCCACATAACTTAACATATGCATTGGTGGAGGAATTTAAATCAAATTAAGTACATAGGGATTAATTTCCTGGAGGGGATTAAGACCTTTCCATCTATACAGAATGGGTGAAACACAAGTAAAAGGAGATATTGTCACAAATATTTGAAGGAGGCAATCAGCAGATAAAAAAGCTTTTTCATTTAGGAACTGCAAAAGTAAAGAACTGTAGCAGGACTAGCAAATTAGATCACAGCACAACGGCTAGGAGGGAGAAATATATTTTTAATAAAGACTTCAAGTTTTGGTCATGATCAGCAGGATTTTTTTGCAACTACATAAATAAGAGCAAAAGATCTTAAAAGAGCCATCTTGGAGTGGAAGAGAAATTGTAGAGATGGTAGTAAGGTGCATATCCTGGGAGGGGGAGGGCTTCAAGGCTGTGCACCACAGCACCTGTAGAGCAAACCATCCGCATTTGATAACTATAATCTTTGTCTAAGCCAAACAGACAGTGATGTTTGATTTCTGAATGGATTTATTTTTGCTACCAGTGAACAAAGAGTAAAGGGACATGAACTTAAAGCTGCATTTCCCTAAAAGGTTGTGGTTATTGAAAGCAACTTTTCTCATTGTTATAACTGAAATACAAGTGAAACAACAACTAAGTTTTATTAATGCAATAGTGATTAAATATTATTATCATTATGAGGTAATTATTTTTTTAATTGAGAAAATAATAACAATATTTTGACCGAGAAAGATAGCCATCCCTCTTTTCCTTTCTTAAAAATCTGATTAAAGTACAAAGGAATTGCTGTGTTTGAGAATTTTTTTCACTTGTTCCCCTTCTTATATGAGATCCACTGCTGAATGAGATAATGCTAGTGACACACAGGGCATTTGGAGCAAATTCTTTCCTGGCTCCTCTCACCTGCCAGGAGTTGCTGAGGTTTGTGGAAAGCAATCTGAGATGTAGTCAGTATGAAAGCCAAGAGAGAAAAAGGCTGCTGTGGTGCATTGGGATTGCATCACATACAGCTGCCTTTTGTGACAGAGTCCACCATTTGCAGACCTCAAAGAACAGAGACAACCTAAAATTAAAACACTAACTTCAGTTTTATTATCTCCATTTGAACTCTATGATTCTCTTATAACTTAGGATCATAAAATACATGCAGTCTGCAAAAGCCTTAACACGTTATATTTCAGAGGTAGCACTGCCTCGCCTGTCACTCAGAGAAGTGAAAAGCATGTCACAGACTCGATTTCCAGCCATGACAAGCCCCCAGGCTATGGCATGCCTTTATTGAAAAACCTAAGCCTGACATGCCTTTAATTTCACTGAGATGCACATTAAAAATTGCATAATATTCACATTTTGTATAACAAAGTTTATTCTCTCTCACAGCTAACATTTGGCTTATTGTAAAACAGTTCCACAAAGAGGGAGTACTAAACATTAACTCTGTAAGGGAAATGTTTCATTGCAAAACAAAGAATGTACTCTTTAAAGACTTGATTCAATACAGCCCTTCACCAGCCCATTTGGAATACTTATTCTTAATACTCAGTGTGTTTTTAAGCACTTTGCTTAATCAGAGCCTAACAGAAAGACCAGAATGAGCAGTTTGCAAGCCTCAGGGAAAATATTTTTCAGAAAGAAAATATGAAAGACAGCTATTCTTCCCCCAATATTTTTAAGTAGAAAAAAATATATTCTGCTGTTTTTAAACATTTAGTTTCACATCACATGTTCCTTCAACTTACAGCAGAGAGATATGCAATTTGATATTTGTAAGTGGGCAATGTTAGGATATTCAAGATTTATTTTATAATTATTATGGAGTTCTTTTTAACATCACACTTTTTTATCACTCATCATTGGGTGAGCCTTTGACTAGCTTACCAATTTACCAAAATCTTTATCTAAGACACGTTATAAATGTATAAGACAGATAACAGGATTATCAGGATATATATAAATTTCATTCACTTTCCTGAGGAAATACTTAATAGATGCATTTCGATCAGAAACACAATACAGTATACTTATGTTTAAATACATACTAAAAAAATAAGTTGCAAAATCAAATCAATCAAAATATTCTAGGTTCTTAGCTGCATCTTTAGTTGCCTGAACATTTTAACATCTGACATTTACTCACTGGTGCAACATAAAAACCAGAAAACTAAAGTACCCACATCTTAAAAAAACCCAAATGTCCAGACATAAAAAACAGATATGAAAAGAAATAATTGGCAAGGTAGTTATATTTTCCTTCCTTCCTTCCTTCTGTCCATGTACATGCTATTTGCAGGAATAGCTACAGAAATACAGAAATGAGCCCAGTGAGTCAGATGCCACTATTTAGGTTTTAAGGGAAAGTATGCTTAATATTCATGATTCATAACAGCTACTTATCCAAATGTTTTCTGAACCACATCTACAGGGATTTCTGTTCCCTCTGTCACAGCTTCTTCCTTAGCCCAGGAGCAGCTGGGATGCATTTCAGAAGTGCTCTAGAGCAGGATCCCTCCCCTCTCTCACAGGCTAAGGGTTGATGCAAATTGGGGAAACAGCCCCTGCTGCATCCCTTGGGACTTAACAGCTGTGCTATGGAAAAGAGACTCCAAGCAGAGAGCTTTGCTTTGCTGTACACTGTTAGGAAATAACCACTAAAGGATGCCTTTCTTCCTCTACGCTTTCCCCTAGCTTTCTGCAAGAGGGAAAACTTTACACCAACACGCGTAGGTCTGGAACATAAGGCTGAAAGTTGAGCACTGAATCTTTTCTAGAATACTAATTGTGGCTCTTTGGCCTCTATAAAGTAACTTGCATCTTCAAAATGGAAACTAGCAGAAAACACCATCTAGATGCAAAGAGATCCAAATTGCCACAGTGCTACAGTCTTTGCTTTTAAAGAGTAGGCTACAGGAAAAATCTCATTAAAATTAATAGCTTTAAAATCGCACAAAAAAATAATGAATCAATTACAATTCCAGAATCTACAATGGAAAGGTCCTTGCAAAGCATTTGTGACGCTGCTGAGGTCTACTCACAGCAATCAGTGTGTGACCTGGTGTTTAATGCTGTGTCGGTTTGTTGTGCACTCATCCAAAGGGACCAGCAAACAATTATCCCTCAGCTGTATGTGTACCCTGACTGATTCATTTCTAGATGCAATTTAACTGATCTATGTGTTCTTACCTCAGGCAATTTATGTTTTTAATCCCTGATCAAATTCTGTGGTGTCATAATTGCTTTTCTTATACGTTTGCATTGCTCCTATATCAACGAAACTGTCAGAGAAGAAATTGTGTAGCCTGACACTGAGAAAAGATTTTAATAAAAAAAAAAGGAAATTAGGTGACAGTTGGGATATTTTGTGTCTCAAATGACAGTCTTCAGTGTCATTCATAATGAAAGGAACAATAATAAAATTTATGTGATTTGACTGTGGTCTTAGAAAACTTAACATTAAGAATATTTAACAGAAAATGTCATTGCAGTCTTTTTTGGACTCGCTCACATGTTTCTCTGCTCTGCAACAAACATCTGAGCTCAGCAGAACAAGAACCTCCAGGCTACAGAAGTTTACCTCTGTCTCACAGAATTCACATTCAGCTGAGACATGAACTTCTGACCACTGAAACTTCCTCTCCCCTTTGTAACTCCTGGAAAACATTTTAACCACAGCAGCTCAACACAAACACGGTGAAGTTGTAGCCCCACCATGCCTGGTAGTCACTAGGCAAATGCAGCAACAGCACAGCTGCAGAAAGCAGGTCAAGCAGTAGCATGCAGGGCAAGGAAACCACCTGAGGGATGATCTTCAGCGCTTGAGACTCCACCAAAAAAATCAACAAGCTATTTCCTTCACTGCATGGAGCAGGACCCTGTCCTTCACAGGGGGTGGCTGAGGAAGGGAGGGAAAATTGCCAGACTCTGCTGCTGTCTCTCACTCCTGGGACAATATTCTTTGCGATTTCTAGGTGTGGCTTTTAGCTCTGGCTATTCTGTAGCACTCACCATGATGACTGCTTATGCACAACATCCTAATTACATGGTCAAAAACAATTGAACCACTGTCTAATTCAGCAGCCAGGATGAATGAGGCAGAACTGAAATTGCACAGGCAGAAGAATTCCACCAGAAGTTTTAGAGGCACAATTTATGAGGTAGAAAAAGTGTAGAATTTACAAACTATAAAATAGTACCTTTATTTTTCAAAGAGTTCCAGATAAAGTCTTGGCTCTTCTATAGCTAATTTATGTAGACAAAACCCCCTATGTCAATCTATCATAGATGGAAAACCATACTGATTTTTGAATACTCTATTATGAAACCACTCCTCCCTCAAATAATTCTCTATAATCTCTTGATTTGTGTTGAGTTACTCTTGAAAGTTCTTGGGTTTTTCAGTATTACAGTCACACCCAGAATTTTCCATGTCACCAAGCAGCACAAAGAGTGTACTCTGCAGTGAAGATGAAACATCAGCCCTGGACAGTTTTATTTACACTATCTATGATGCTGTTTGATGGTGAGTTTACTTTTTGTATTCAAATGATCTTGTTTTGGTTAGAGTTAGTTGTTTTTCATCATCTTATTATATAATATATATTATTATATATTATATACATATATATATAATAAATAAAATTATAACACCCAATGATACTAAATAAGTGGCATCACACAGAAACTCTGCAGATTATGCTCCGGAAGAAGGGAGTCATTCAGCCAAAAAGGTTTGATGACACAGAGGTGAGAGAGCTGGTCTGCTTGTCTTTGCCACATATACAAGATTTAATGTCAAAGCAGTTAGAGAAGTTCTCGGATGAAGGGCAGAAAGATTTTTCAGGAAAGACAATAAGATTTAATGAAGCTTTGGCTAGATGTTAGAGGCTGATATATAAAAATATAGATGCTGTTAAAAGTAACAATAGCAGAGTGATGTGTGAACTTCTTTATAGACCATGTTCTAAAAGAACAATCTGATTTCTGACAGTGATTAGTAGGAGGCATGGTTATAAGTTTTGGTGCATTTAAGGCAAATGCAAATTACAAAACTGGAAAAATTACTGTCACACAGAAATAATCAACAGGCGAAGCACAACAGGTCCCAGGTTTGATTAAAACTGTTCATAAAACAAGAGTCTGATTCATGTCCAGTGCTTTGGATTCATATGCTAGCAACCTCAGCTGTCACTATGGACCAGATATAGAGTGGGTAATAATGCAGAAATCAGAATCCTAGGATTATTTTTTCTAAAATGTAAAATAGAAATACTTACAGATTATTCAAATGAGGTGGTTGGGGGAAAAAATATTAAAAACAAAAAGACAACCTACTTTAGTTTTCCAAGTGCTGCCTTTGGTCTGGAACTGCTTTGTCATGGCAGGACTGAAGCTGGGATGCAGCCCAAGAAGAGCATGTTGTCCTGTTCTGAAGGGGCTTCATCAAGGGCCCTGCTGCACTTCCTGCTTCATCACCTTGTCTATGTGAAGGACTCCAAGGTGGGAATCCAACCATGGCATATACTGTACTGAAGTGCAAGATCTTTTTTGTTTTATGAAATCCTAAAAAATAAGTATCCCTACATGGCTCTAGCAGAGGCTTAAAAATGCTGAATTCATCCTCGGCAGCAGCAGTGGAGAAAACAACCTGAGAAGATGGTGGAGAGAAGAGCAGAGGGTAGCAAATACAAAGTTCTAAAAGCTTACTCAAAAAATACTGGAAAACTACTTGAAAAAATACTGTACATTTATATGCAATAAATGCCATTAAAATACTTTAATTTTCCTGTGTTTCACTAAAATGCTTGCAGGCTTCAAGAATCCAATTTGCAACTGGAGCACCTCTCTAAGGAAGAAAACTAGTTCATCATAGAAATCATGACTGCCAGAAAAGACAAGCAGTGATGTATGAAAATATAATCCACTGAACATCAGACCTGACAACCTCAGAGCATTTCCAGGCTAAGTCAGCTAATAACACCACTCTTAACACTGCTGCAGGTGGATTCACACTCAGCAGAATTCTGCATTCAAGTTAAGGAATATTTTTGCCTGGAGCTATTGTAAAGATTAACAACAATGGAGTCTATGTTAATTGGTGAAAGTAAAAACTCAGAAGTAGTGCAGTGTGAACAGAGAATTAAAAAAAATACAGTTTTAAAAGTTAAGGATTTTTTTACCAACCATAAAGTAAAAATGTCACATTGCAAAATATTCCCCAAGGGAAGATTTTGCTTTTAGGTGCACACAAAAATTTCCATCATGTTTAATTCTAATTCTTGCAACATCAAGTGGGTCACTTTCACTGAAGACGAAAAAAGGCTCATTTTAAAAGCTTTTTAAAACTGCCCAGTGATGGGGTAACCTAGATGGAAACAAAATAAATTAAAGCTTGCCAAGCAACAATTCAACAATGGAGAGAAGTACAATTAACCTAAATCAACATATCTTTGTAAAAGTAGTGCAAAAAACTGTCATAGAAAATGCATATATTTTATTTCTTTTCTTAGAGTATCCAAAACAGTGTTGTAAAGGATAATTTTAAGCAGGTTAGAACTAATTTTATACTTCAGAATTTATTTACTAAATGAACCTGCTTTCAGATCTAAGCACATTTAGAAATGCATTTATCATTTATGAACTTTACTTATTCTTTAAATGCTCAAGAAACGCAGATGTTGAGAAGATTTTAGAGTAGTATGATGACAACTCTTCAAAAAACAGTAGAAAACATATTCTTGAGATTTCAAGAAACTAGTTTATGAATATTCTTTCTATTGCTTCAGCCCACAGAATATTATTTGTGTGCTACGAGGTTTCTCATTTGTCTTTTTTCCGTGTTTCATTTTCCCAGCCATCTGACACCCTGTAAAGAATTACACTGTTGAGCCAAAAGAATATGTACAATGAGCACAACTGATCACCAAAATATTCAGCATTTCTTTGATTTACATGATCTGCACTTAAAGTTGTGAGCTCTTATAGTCACCACTAGACATTATTTTTAAATTGCTATACTCCACCCCATTATTTTAATCACTAGCAGTTATTTGACATCTGAGTCATGTAATTCCATATAGTACCCTCGACACATTCTCCAAACGAGCTTGAACAAGCTCTTGAGCCTAATCATTCATTCCTAACTTACAGCTATACACCTGATCAGTACTCTTAAAATATCCCCACTAATTCCAGACAGCATCTCAAAAGAAGTTTCTCAATTTTCTGTGGGCAAAAAGGATTTTAGAATAAGGTTTTGAGTTATATTTGCAACTTGTTTATTAGAGCACTTTGCTGGGTAAGGACTGCCTCCTGCTCACAATGAACTGAAAGGAGATTTGTCCCTGATTGAAACAAGAACAGGATCAAACCAGTAAAATCTTACTATATTTTGCCTGTGCAGTGAAATAATAACAAAATGAAAGACTTAGAGAAGGGAGAACAGTAATACTAAAATTTTGCTTCTTTATGGGATTTATTGTCCCAGAAGAGTCCTGGTGAAAAGTTAGTAAATAATAACTTCCTCATCCATCTGAACCTCAGTGAGAGTTTTAGGTACACAGAACAGAACTACCAGAGCTGGAACAATCCCAAGGCAGCAGGGCTAACATCTGTTCTTGTGGAAAATGAAACAAGAACTGCAATTCCCTCAAGCACTCAAGAATTCAGTTTTATACTATTTCTAAAATATGTTAACTCCAAAACAATACTGTGTTTTAACTTTAGAATCATGACAGAAGAACATTCACATCCCAAATATTAAGCTAAACCAGTGCTTAGTCTCTAGTGCTCTCTTCTAGGAGGGAAGGGGTATAAATCAAATGTAGCTCTGAGGAAAACGTTTACAGACAGAGGCTGATGCAGGACACCTTATCTTGCTGTTCTGACCACTGTGCCCACTGAGAGAATATGCTGCACTTCAAGGCACTGTTTGGTGGTTTTCATCCCCAAACCACTGGGCAGCTGAGGGCTTCAAAATATACATGTAAAATGTCTTTGCTTGTAATTTCAAATGGAGACATACCAGACAGAAACAGCAGCATCCCTAAGTCTGCCATACATCTTTTTTCCTTCTCCTAGGGACACTCCTGCATTCCTAATGCAGGAATAACTACACCACTTAAAAACACTGATGCACTGGAATGCCCACAGTCCACAGATTTTTTAAAAAAAATTTTTTTTTTTTCTTTTTTTTTTTGCCTAAGCTTTATGGCATCATCTGCAAATACATGCCTGGAAGTATGGTCAGTTGTGCCTGTACCAGCCTGCACCTGTATGAGTTACATACCATCTGCCAGGTAATCATAGCAGAGCCTTGCTGGCTCTTCAAGACCATCAAGCTCCATCTTGTAAATATTTATATGGTCCATCTACTGATTAAATGGTCAATGCACACCTGGCTTATCTGGACATACTTCTGTGGAACTGTCATAATCTGTTACTGACCTGCTCCTCAACAACGACAGTAAAATCAATTTCAGAGAATGCACAGTCAGGTAAGAGGATGTTCATTAAACTCTAAGCACTAATAAATAAATGAGAACTAGAACAAGAGACATTGGAGACTGGAAACTCAAAACTGTACAGTGACGTAGATTAGAAAAGAGCCTTCCAGGAAATATTTTTCCTTCACATTATATTCTCCTAAATACACATTCTCCTGCAGTCTTCCTGTCCAGAATTGTTGTTCTTAAAAAAATATGTGTGCAGGTTAGGGACATAGCTATGGATATAATTCCTCTCCAGTGCCTCTCCACCCAGATCACAGACTCTGCTGGTACTTCATCTGTTCCCTCTGCACTCAAGTTATTTCTCTCTTGGGGAAGGAGGAGTCCTCCTTTACAGGCAGCATTACTTGAAAGGAGCTTGAAATAATTTTAGCCTGCACTATGTAATCATAGCTCTCAAGACAGTTGTTTGCTGGGCTGCTGTACTGACTGACACACTGTGTGCTACAACAGCTACCAAGAACTTCAACAGGTCCCAGTGCAGCTAAAGCACCTCAGATTTTCTCTTCTCCACTTTCCTTCTGCACCTCCTTTTACAGCAATGTTTCGATCCTTCTTAGGGGGGGTTGCACCTGCCAGTGGCAGAAACGGAGACATTCCAAACAGAAATTTAGAAATTTGCAGCATTGTCAACTCCATGTGCCTTTCACCACATTTCTGTTTCGGATAAGTATTGCTGGAGATATTCTGTCAAAGCAGTTCTTACAGCATATATTTCAAACCCTCAACTGTTTATATGGACTTGTATATGATGGAGTATTGATATTTTCTTGTTGCTATGGGATCATCACCAGAGATCCACACTGATGTGTCATCTGCCACTGATCACAAGATATTGACATGGTTTGAAGCCGCAGTACAGATGGATGGAGCTACTCCAGGTTTCCTGTCATTTTAGGGGATGGTATTTCAATGGTACACATGTTGCAAGCAGGACATTCCTCTGTAAGTGTCTGTAGAATATTATCCTATCACCCTTTTTCAGTAGGCACACAACACTTCCTATCTCACATGAAAAAAAAAGAACCCAACAACTTATTGAAGCGGGACACAGGGCTTTAATGCAGTGATAGAAGGTACATAACATTTTTCCTTCTTTTTCTGATAGGTGGTGAAGAGGTGGAAAAGGAGTCTGCCTAGTGGTATTTCTGACTAAGCAGAAGACAAAAGGCCATCTAATCATCAGGAAAAACAATGTCCTGCATATTCAACAGACACCAGAACCTGTAGTTCCATGTTCCCTGTCCAACACATACACACTCCCCACACTTTCAGTATCTTGCTACTTTGAAAGAGCTTTCTGTAACAATTTCAGACAAACCCAACTGGCAAGGCAAAAACTGTCTTGAAAAGTTGCTTAAAAACCATCAATACCCTCTCCCAGCTTAACTACTGATCTGGAGCAGGACAGAGCTTTCATAAATTTAACTTTTTTCTTTAGTTTTTTCATCCTTCAAATTCAAGAAACACAGACAAAAAAAAAACAAAACAAAAGGAAAAAAGCAATCCCAAAATATAAACCAAAGGTTGACTAGAAACATGCAGCTAAAAAACAAAGCACGGTTCAGAAAAAAACCCAAGGTTGTGGTAGTACTGAAGTGCACTTGCTTTCTTTAGAAGCTTGAAGAGAACTACCCTGTGAAGTGCAAACCTGCACCACCACTCAGACAGTGCAGTCACCTTCTCTTTAGCTTTGTTTCTTTATTATTCGTAGGGACTTCCACTCTTGGTACAAAAAGCAGCAACAAAGCAGCTTCCAGGGCATATTAAGCATTATGTTAAACACTGTCTAGATAGAAACAAAATTAAATACAAAGCAGAGGAAGCTAAGAGATATCAGCCAGAAAATGTTTCACTAGCTTTTCTATAAATGTATGTTGTTCATTTATTTTCATAAAATATCCAGCTATTAAAATGACAGATGCTGCAGTAAGTGTTCTACAACTTCAGACTAAAGCCTTTTTTATTTGACACCTACTATAACTATTAAATCGTCAACTGCTGATTAGCTTGAGGGCTAATCTTTGAAATGTCACAGTTAATTTCAGATCTCGTTTCTAAAAGTTACTATTTCCTTTTGTATGCAGTTTTACACTGTTGGCAGATGAAAACATTTGCAATGAATTTTCCTAATGAGCAAACATTGTTTATGACCTTATGCAAACTTGCTGGTGGCTTAGTTTAGCTGCTCTCTATTTTGAGGAGTCTCCTAAATGAACTGGCCACATGGAGAGCAAATTAGTTCACCAACCCACTCACTGTACTGCTCTTGCTTGCACATGGGAGTTGGATAATTTACTGGAAGTCAGGAGGGAGTAATGTAGTAAGAGAGTCACCATATTTATCTCAGGTAAACAGAGATTCAAGGTTCAAGAAAACCCAAAAGCTCTGTAGGGGGTCTTGCACACAGCTAGATCCCAAGTATTTTTGTGCTACACAAGAAATGCCCTAACAGGAATCAAGTTCTGAAAACTGAAAAGGCAAAGCAAAGCATTAAATTCACAGCAGTTCACTCTCACAGGGTCAGGTGTAGAAAAAACCCCAAGATTTTTGTCAAGAGTCAGTGGAGATGTGAGCATGTGTGTGTATGTGCATACATTTATAGATTTTCCTGACTATGTGTTTTGCTAGCTTGTCGTACTCCCTCAAATCACCCAATTATGGTTAATGTCCAACAAGAAATTTTCAAATGCTCAAAATTAAGTCAAATTTGATTGAACATTCAAAAGCGTTTCTCAGTAACAGATGTCTTTTTACTGTTAAGTATTCCACTGCACACTAAACCTCTACCTCCTGCCTCTTTTATAAAATTAAATGTTCTTTTAAAGCTCTATTCTATATTAACAAGAAATTTTTTGACTGAAATTTATGTCCTCCCCCCAATACTTTTAGTATTCACCCTACCTCAGCCATGCCAACACAGAAAATTTAACTTCAGGCATAAATAGCTCTTGAGGCTTAATTCAGAACCCTTCATGCAAAATTAGCTGCACTGATCAATGCTACTAACAGAAATATTTGCTGGACTCCCATATTAAGCAAAAGTTCATCCTGCTGAAGTCCATTCTAATTTTACCTGATTCTCTGCCAAAGACCAACACATTTTTTAATTTAACCATCTTGGGTATGTTATTTTTCCAGGGTGACATGAAAGAAATACTTTCTCCCTGTTCCTATTCCATTGCTAACACCTCCTGTATTTCTGAGATTCCTGTTCAGCACAGTGGCTACTGAAGCCTTGAAATTGGAGGCAAGCTGCTAAGATAAATCTTCAGAAATAATCAGCATCAAAATACAAAGCAAGCTTCATATAAATAAGCATTTTTCCAGTTATGAAATATGACTAGATCCATTCAAATGCAGGCTGCAGGGACAGACTTGAAAGCTATTTCATGGCTGTGGTTTCAATTGTGCAGCAGCTACTGTGATGGAATTTTATCCTACTGTGCTAGTCTCTGGCTGACATAAAAGGAAAAGACAACACTGTATTTAATTTTCTCACTCCTCCACTGCAATTCTTTTTCCATTACACAGAAATAATAGAAGGTCATAAGGATGAGAAATAAATTAGCAATTTTGAAATTTGATTTATAGTAACAGATAATAGCAATAAATGCAAGAAGCAAAATACCCCGCTGCAACAGTTCAGGCATAAATCAGTGAGAATGGTAACATTCCTGACTTCACATCGGTGACAAAGGTGAAGCAAATAGAAAATTACAGGAAAACATTTTTTAAAAATAGTGTCAAGTTTTGAATAAAAAAGGCATTAAAAATTATCTCTGACATGAACTGTATTTTTCCCACTACTTGGCTCCCCCATGAAACCAACTAATATCCTGAGAACAAATCTGGTATTTAATATGGCAATCTTCCAGTGTCTAAAGGGAACAGACAAGAAAACTGCAGAGTGACAATTTACAAGGAGATATAGTGATGGGATAAGAGTAAATGGATTCCCACTGAAAGAGGGAAAGATTTAAATTAGATATTAGGAAGAAATTCTTTACTGTGAAGGTGCTGAAGAACTGGAAGAGGTTGCCCAAAGAAATCGTGGATGCCCCATCCTTGAAAGTGTTCAAGAAGTGGTTGGATGGAGCTCTGAGTGGAGTTGGAACTAGGTGGCCTTTAAGGCCCCTCCCAACCTAAACCATTCTATGACATCTTTCCAAATATAACCAACGTTTTTTTTTTGCTAACAAATATAAATATTGCTGTAATTGTAAGTTGCTGTGTAGTCATCCATGGTTTCTACAAAGAGAAAAAAAGAAGAGAAAAAAAATGACTAAAACAAAATCCATATAATTTCTGGATGGATTTTGATTTGGTATACACTAAATATGACTTGGTGTCCTGAGAAGACAGCACTAATTCTTCACTAATTATTAAGCCAGCAAGCTATATTATGGTAGCATTGCACAAAATAAACTGACTTTTCTTCTCTTTTTTAAAAATTATCCCTTAGACAGTCTTGCTCTATGAGAATAATTCTGAGTCTGTGGAAAATTCTCCTCAGCATTCACACATACAAAATAAACATGTCATAGGAAGAATGCTGTAAAATGCTATAGAATTGAAATGCAGATATATACATCTCCCAGACATATTTTTTTTCCCCATCACTTTATCACTCTGTACTGATTCAAAGCAGTCACAGTTCAACAGAGACCTCAGTAGATTCTGCAAACCTAAATTACTTCCAGTGCCTCTACCAACTACATCAGGGATGCCTCAGACATCTAAACTGTGTCAAAAAAACCTGTGTAAACACTTATTTTCTTGTCTTCCATTTTCTGACACTTAAGTTATCAGAAAGAATGTGTACTTTTTGAGAAGAGGAATGTATTTAGCAAGGAAACAGGACCTGGCACTTAATAAATCACAAGGGTGGTGTTGCATTCAGTTTATACAAATGTCTCTATCTGGACTAAGGAAAGTGGGAAAAAAAGTTCAAAATCCTTTATTTTTTTCCATTTCAACAACTTTCTCATTTATAACTCATCAAGTTCTCTGATAACTAAGGAAATTAGAAAAATGCACACCATAAAAGCCAAGGTAGTCCCAAATCCAAAGCACTCCTGCCCTGAAAGCTGGTCATTGCAGAGGGGCCATTCTAACCACAAAATGCCTTACTCAACTGGAAAATGGCCAAAACCAATGAATCTGACTCCAGAATCAGGACATTCAGATTAACAAAACTGTAGGGAGATCCCTGCAGGTCCTTTGTTTTGCATTTCTCATCACAAAATTGTTTTCCACCTGTAAAACAGTATCCAGTTTGTCTTTTAGAAAGTGTGGCAGATAGCTGTATTACTCTTGTCTGACAA
This sequence comes from Pseudopodoces humilis, assembly GCF_049639895.1. NCBI lineage: Eukaryota > Metazoa > Chordata > Aves > Passeriformes > Paridae > Pseudopodoces > Pseudopodoces humilis. The sequence continues at coordinate 61,163,820 of NC_142200.1, forward strand.
AACACCAAATTTATGTTTTCTTGCTCTGTATTCAGAATACACTAGAAATCTATATGTCACTCAACTTGATTATAAGTCCTGTAAGTCTGATAAGTACTAAGGCAAAATAACAGAAGGAATCAATTTGCTAAGTAAAAAAAAAAAATCCAGAAAGAGAGCAGAACCCTCAGGAATATTTAAGGAATATCGTAATTTCCCTTCCAATAGATTTCTGACAGCCGAATTAGAATAAATAACATTTTGTACTGAGTTTCTGAGGCATAAAAATAGGATTTGTCATGTCAAGTCTCTGGGCAATAGCCTTATCTGTTTTCTAGATGCTGTCTCCTAGAAAATTTTAAAAAATTTAAAAAAATAAAAAGAGCAGAAAGTTGAAAGAATGATATTCTGTATAATCAGGAACTAGCACACTTCATCCAAAGTCTTTTCAAAATTGTTTAAAAAATTCCACAATCCCCTCTTCACTCAATGGTGTTGTTTTCTATAAATAATTTCAAAGAAAATGAAAACTGGGTAAAGGAATTTATTATTTATGCCATGACA